>NC_034410.1:91010198-91235579 GCF_002078875.1 Numida meleagris | reverse complement strand
TTTCCTCCATACAACTTTCCAGCCACTCTGCCCCAAGCCTGTAGCACTGCCTGGGGTTGTTGCAGCCGAAGTGCAGGACCCGGCACTTGGTCTTGTTGAACCTCATCCCGTTGGCTTCAGCCCAGAGATCCAGCCTGTCCAGATCTCTCTGTAGGGCCTCTCTACCCCCAGGCAGATCGACACTTCCTGCTAGCTTGGTGTCGTCTGCAGACTTACTGAGGGTGCTCTCAATGCCCTCATCCAGGTCATCAATAAAGACATTGAAGAGGACAGGGTTTCTCCTTTATACAGGTTTGTTACTAAAAATTTTATGCAATAACAGTTCTAATATTTTCAATACTTCTGCTGATTAACTATAAATATAATAGTCTGAAGAAAGACACAAAAAGCTTAAATAAGTAAACTGCTTAGGAAACTATAAAATCAGACACTTGGTTAAATATTTAATATGGATTTCAAATCAATGATAGATCCACAGAAGCAAAAATAAATAAGGGTGATAATGCAGCCTGCATTCAAATCATAGCTCATTATTTATTAAAAGACAGTCAAGAAACAGGTTTGTTACTATCTGTCACTAGAGGACTGATGTTACAGATAACAGATAACAGATGTTATCTGTTGGAAGACTAATATTTGTGCTCAAATTTTAAAATCATTGACTTTAAGTGGTAAGACTATTTGCTAATCAATAGGAACTTTCTTAAGTAACAAGGATTCAGTTCCTAACGAACAAGTGGCAAACAGAGAAGAAATGGTCAAACATCAAGTACAGATGATGTAATAATTTTGTTTTAATTTAAAATTTATCTTGTTTCAGTTTCTTGAAATTCTTTTACCGTTCGTTGTTTTTCAGAATTACTTGCATTTTATCACTTCTTTCAGCTATATACTGTACTCTTAAATTAGAAGTACCAAGAGTAAATGTGGGCATAAATAATTTTATGTTTCTCTCAACTGATAATAATTTAGGAGGAATTCTGGTCATAATTCTTAACTTGATGAATTTTCTTCTTTCCACTTTGGCAAGAATTAAGAAAGAAAATCTAAGAAAATAAAGAACTCCCGTAAGTTTTTGGTTTTCTTCTACTTTCAGTTTCATAGCTGATTTGACCTACTTTCTCTGGGATATAAGTTTAAAGGTCAGATTTGGTTTATGTTTCTCTATGCCTTTGAGGATGTCTCTTTTATAAGCCTTTTCTACTTTAAAAAGCCACTTGTCAAGACAGTGGACAAATTTGTCTCTAAGGCAGAATGCATAAAATACCTTCAGGACTTATTTGGCATGGCTAAATATGAAATCCCTAAAACTGAAATATTATGGAGAGAACTATATTGTTTCATGTATTTATTCATTAACCTCATTATTATTTCCAATGAAAAATGGCTTTTCCCAATGACTATGTGGTGGTGAAAGCTGCTGTTAACCAGACAGGCAGAACCTGTCTACACATGTAGCTGAGTTCCCATGTCCCTGGTGCGGTAGCTTGACATTAGCCAGCTGTCAGACATCCACCCACCCACTCTCTCATTCACCTTCCTCAACAAAACAGGGGAAGAAAAGAAGAATGTTTGTGGGTCAAGATAAAGATACGGAAGTTGTTCACCAATTACTGCCACGTGCAAAATGAACTTGTCTTGGGGAAAAATAATTTCTTGCCAATTAATAGCAAGGGTATGATGATGAGAAACAAAGATAAGAGCTGTAACACTTTCTCCTACTCTTTCCTCCTCATGTTCATTTTCACGCCTTCATCCCTGACTCCTCTACTTTCTCCCTCTGCAAACATTTACAATTATCTCACAACTCTTCTCTGCTTCTTCCTCCTTATGCTTTTCCCCTGATGCAGCATGGGTCCCTCCCCTTCCCAAACTGCCTCAGCATGGATTCTATACATACAGTACAGTCCTTCAGGATGTACTGTTCCAGCATGGGCCCCTTTTAGCCTGCAGTGCCTACCAGAAATCCTGCCCCATTGTGGACTCCACTCCATGAGTTCCTGCCAGAGCACTTGCACCAGCATGCACTCTCCATGGGCTCCTTCAGGCCACAATTATCTGCTACAGCAGGAATCCTCCTTGGGCTGTAGGGGGAGATCCTGATGCATCATGTTCTTCTACACAGACTGCTCCAGCACCTGGAGCACCTCCTCCCCCTCCCTCTTCACTGATCTTGCTGATTGCAGGATGCATTTTCCTCACTTCTATCTCTCACAGATTCTGCACAGCATTAATTCCCTGTTTAAAATACATTTTGCAAGAGGTACCACCAGCTTGGCTGACAACCTTGATTTTGGCCAGCTGTGGATAAGTTTTGGAGCAAGCTGGAACCATCTCTGTCTGGCATTGGGCAGCCCCTGTTCCTTCACACAGAGACCAGCTCTTAAGTCTCCACTACTAAAACATTGCCATATAAGCCAACCACACTGGTATGTGGCTTTTCTTGTTCTTACTTTCTATCTTATTAATGTTTAACATCAAGAGAGCACTTAAAGCTCTTCAATAGCTGTACTGATTTAATTTCATTAGCAGTTCATATTAATAGCCAATAGAATTGAGTTCAGATTCAATTTAATCAAATCTAATCATAGAATCATAAAATAGCTTGGGTTGGAAGTGACTTAGAAGATCATCTCATTCCAGCCCCTGCCTTGAACAAGGCTGCCACACACCAGGTCAGGTTGCCTAGGGCCTTGTCCATCCTGGCCTTGAGTGCCTCCAGCAATGGGACATCTGCAGCTACTCTGGGCAGCCTGTGCCAGTGCTTAATCACTGCCTGAGTAAAACATTTCCTATCACTATCAGACCATGTAAAAATTCAGTCTCCCTCCTGTTTATAAGCTGCCTTTAAGTAGTGGAAGGCAGTAATGGGTTCTCCACAGAGCCTTCTCATCTCCAGACTAGACAAGCCCAAGTCACTCAACTTTTCTTCATAGGAGAGGTGCTCCAGCCCTCTGAACAACCTCATCACCCTCTTCTGGACCTGCTCCTGTTTTTCTTGTGCTGGGGGCCTCAGGCCTAGACATGGTACTCCAAGTGGAGCCTCACAAGGGCAGAGTAGAAGGGGCCAGTCACCTACCTTGATCTGCTGAACATCCCTCTTTTGATGCAGCCCAAGATGCAGTTGTTCTTCCAGGCCGCAAGAGCACACTGCTGGCTCACGTCCAGCTTTTTGTCCACCAAGATCCCCAAGTCCTAATCCACAGAACTGCTCTCAATTAGTTCTTCTCCCAGTCTGTACATATCTGGGATTGCCCTGACCCAAGTGCAACACTTTACTTTTCTCAAAACTTAAAGAGTTTGCATCCATGCACCAAATATAACAGTGTTTTCACTAGGAAAATGGAGACATAGCAAATATGAAGAAACTTTGAAATGGGTTGAGATTATTTCTCAACATTACATCCAAAAAGTTTTATTGTTATTTTGACATGAAATTAGATCTAATAGCCTAAACTCACCATCTAGAAAATTGCCTAGTTTGACTAGATTGTTGTTTCCATTTAAACTTTAGCTTAAGATGCATCATTTCACAATGACTGTGTAATTTCTGAAGGGTTAATAATACCACACAATTCCATTCATTATGAAAATAATTGAGATAAGTTTTCATTACATGTGAGGGGAAAAAGTAAAAAAGCAACAAAAACCTCTAACGCTACTGTTCAGTGAAATCACCCTCAACCAGCATACAACACTTTCATAGCTTCTGCTTAACCATATATACTTAGGAGCATAGAAAGTTCATTGAACAGCATTAAACTGAACACACTGACCTGTGCTTCATCAATGCTGGGGAAGGGAAGTCTGAGATGTCCAGGACAGGATAAAGCATTTTCATCATCTATACTACATGTTTACTACAATGTATTTCATGCAAGGTTTACACATGAAAAAAAAAATCAGTTCCAAAATGAATCTCTATATAAAGTAGAAAAAAGTACTTAAGATTGTATGTAAAACACTTCGTGATGATTACTCCAAATAACATCTTAATGACATATCTCACTGAACCAAGATGCATGGCATTTTCTGAACTGAATATTTTTCAGATAGGAATCAGCACTTCCAGCATATATTTTCTGTCATTGTTTAAGCTTCAACTATTTCACTGCAAATTTGCTTGCCAAAATGTACATGTATATGAATATATACGGCACATTTTTATTTTTTTTAAATAAATTTGTATGTTAGGATATTTTTAGACCTCGGTAATCTTAGAGAAATCTAAAACATATTAAATTAGGGAAAAGAATAGGTGAGATCTCATTCACAAAGCTACAGAAACCCTTTTATCTAGTAGGACAATATCAACACCTTGTTCATTAGTACAGTCACAATCTCTTTATCATCTTCTGAATCTTAAAATAAAAATCAAACAGAGTACAAAAAAGTTCATCCAAAAGTTTTTGTAGGAGAGGCAATATATGCTTGAATAAGACTTTGCTTAAGCATATTCACTTTCTCTACTTGAAACTTTTCTCTTCCAGTCTCTCTCCCTTGATTTCCAAACAGGCTTTTTAAATTTCTTCTCCAGAATTTTTTTTTTAAGTCCTCAATTTAAAAAATACCCAAATAACAATGGTTTCAGCAACCTGCACTCTTCTAGGTATTTTTTCCATTAAAAGTGGAGAGGTTGCTAAAATGAATGAGAGAAGTCTTTGGCTTTTAGCTTATCCACCTCTTTACATTTCTTTGAAAACTATGCACATATGAGAAGCAACATTGTCATTAACTGGGATTTTCTTAGTGTAAGTTTGCTTGGCATTGAATTTATTCTCAATTATTCTCAATAGAATTGTATGAAACCAGAAAAAAAAATGCCAAGTTATTGTACCAGCCAAACAGGCTGTTTAGATGAAACAGTATATCTTGCTTTATGAGATACCCCTTTGATTGGGTTCATCAATTTTCTAGACTATTTTTTGACTAATTTACTTACTCATTTGATGATGTAAGATATACACCAGAGATCTACTCGAATATAATCTAGTTTTCATTGTATTCCAATAGCCAGATCACCAAAATAAAAATTTAAAATTTAAAAATGCAAGTGTATAATGCTTGGTTTCATTTTTCCCTGTCTCGGGTGGAGTCCTTCTTGAATGAGATAATGTCAAGGTAGGCTTTATTTGGCGTTTCTTCAAGCTGAATGTACTGCTAACCACCAAAAATTTCTTATTAAGTTCCCTCACGTAGATCAAGATGGCTAAAAAGTGTGCTCTTGAATTCTATTTACAATAAAATTTGGTTCAGGAGCATGAATCAAAATGTTTCAAATATCGATGTTAAATATCTCCAACCTTCTCCAGGAGAAAATGAAACCTACTAGATCTTGATTATAAATGCAAAGATAAAATGGCATTTATAATTTTATATTTCATTATGTTTCTTTGTGAGACATTTCAGAATTCACTAATCCCATTTACTTGGCTCTGTTCAGATCTATATAAAGTGTTATAAAATATGCAGACAATTCACTATAACAAAGGTTTTATCATTTTTTTATAATGAGAAAGGCACCTCAAAAGTGTGAAACTTTTTCTTAACCTTAGAAAGTGCCACATTCAGATTAGAGACTCTCAGACATAAAAGATTAGAACTCTGTATTTATAGGCTGCCTGATAAACACCTATTTTAGACAATTCTTTTCCTCCTCAGTCTTCTAGGCCCTGCAGCATTCATAGTCAAAGTACGATGAGGAAGAAATTCTGTTAAAGCTGAAAAAAAAAGGAAAGAAAGCTATTCTAGTTCTAGCTTTTCACAGTCCAATTAGTGAGTATTCAGAGCAGATAGCAGACAGTAAAATGAACCTAAAAGAATACCATGAAATCCCAGCTGAGTTGTCAAACTCCTTGAAGACAGATGTGTATACATGGTTGAATTATTATGAGAACTCTCTACCTCTGCAAATACAG
This sequence comes from Numida meleagris, assembly GCF_002078875.1. Taxonomy (NCBI): domain Eukaryota; kingdom Metazoa; phylum Chordata; class Aves; order Galliformes; family Numididae; genus Numida; species Numida meleagris. Next base: position 91,229,661 of record NC_034410.1, on the reverse strand, counting down.
TTTATTTACAGAATATACTACAAAACATTATGAGACATTTTCATTCTATAGACCACAAATTGTTACTTGCTCAGGATGAGGCGAGGCCTGCATGAAACCAAAAAAACTGAAAAACAAAACAAAGTAAAAAGCAAGATAAGTAGTATATAAGCTAAGAATGCATGTGGAGAAAATTGAACCAAGACTGCCTTCTACTGAAAATAATCCACATGAAACATTTTATCTATCAAAAAAAAAAAAGTTGTATTTTGATGAAGAACAAAGTATCCTTCTCAGAAATTCGATAAACGTTTTGATCTTTGGGCCAACAAGCAGAAAAAGAACTTCCTTCTGTTTTCGTAAACAGAGAAAAAAAATTGTTAACATCTCAAACCAGTGATGTTAATAGCGAACAGGGTGAGAAAAAAATATTGTTGCATGGAGCAGAATTCCATATGTGGTCTTCATTTTTTTAATTTCTATCACAAATCAAAGAAAAATAAATGGAGAAGCGCATTAAAATCCTTGAATTGTGCATATCATCATAAATTGTATATACTATCATTGAACTGTATGTTTACAGTCATAATGTATTTGCATACATAAAATTTCTGTGATGTTAATTAAGATCTCAAAACATTCAATATAAAATGAGACTTCGTGTGTGTTTTTTCACAGCAGTGGAGAACTTCAAGAGAGTCTGCAGAAAAGCTATAGATGACAACACACCTCCTGAACATAAAATCATCGGTTCAGTTCCTTTTTTCACCCTAGACTTGTCCAACCTTTGCTGAATGAGCAAAAATCCTCTCAATAACAGCCTCATCTGCAATGCAAGTCCCCCAGTAAGTTGTATACCACATAGGGCATAAAATTTCTATGCTACAGTGATGCAAGTTTACCTGCCAAAGATCAAGAAGCCAACCTAATGGTAGGCTAATTGCCATCCTCAATCTGAGAAAGGAGTCCCAGAGACAGAAGATATCTTTTAGCTCCATCATGACACATGCATACAGGTACTAGTCACCAAGTGATCCCATGTTTGGGTTTTGCTGCATTAAGACACAAATGGAATGAGAGAATCAATTTCCACTTGGGGAAATTTCCAAATGAAACACGAACTTATTCGTATATTGATTCTCAAACTTGAAAGCTTTATCTAGCATTTCACTGTTCATGAATTTTCAGAAAACAAAAACTCTTGGAATCATTGTTATGTCCCTGTGTCTAAGGATGATATAAGAGGTGTTCACTTACTCTCACATTTAAAAATGCAAGATAAATAAAATCATATATCATTTGTAGACTGCTGTTTAAAAAAATAAATAATAAATACTGAAAATAGGTCAAGTTATTCAAAGGACAGATATCAGAAAGGATCAGCATTTTTTTCCTTTTTGTTGCCTATGCTCAAAGCTAAGAGTATTTGTTTTCCAGCTCAAAAAATCTAGTCTACAAAATAATTTAAATGATGGATATATATTTACTTAAAGAAAAGAAAAATACCCCTACACACAGAAATAGTCAAGTTCAGCTGAACAGTGAAATGTTCAAGTGAAATTAAAGTTTGAAAACATTTGTCTATATTTCTCTTCCAAAGAACATGTAGCCTAACCTGCCAAAATTAAAGGTTTGTCAGATGTTAGTTCACTTGCTGTAATACAAGAAAAGGTCAGAAAGCAAACTGAAAAAAGAGTCTAGACAGCTTTAACCTGAAGGCTTTACTTTATTCCAAGAGACAGGGTTATCAGTCATATTATTTCCTATAAAAATACAAAGAACCAATATACGGAAAAAAATCACTAGAGTTAACTTTTAAGGATGTGACAAGAGGCTACTATTCTGATTTTATGAGCAGTTTTTAAGTCATCTGAAACAGAATAGTATCCACCTTACTTGAAGGTTCAGATTGTATTTTCGGCTTCTAAAATAGCCTTGTGATCACATAATTTATGATAAATTCAGAATTACTTAAATGAATAAAGATAAAATAGGACAACTCAATAAGCAAACCCACAAGATTTCTTTATATTAAAAAAAAAAACCAGACAAAAATCAAATATTTTAACTATTGCAATTTATCCACATACAATTTGTTGGATTGAGTTAAGCATTATTTTACCGATATTCAAGATACTTCTATAAAGTTAAACAGATGTTTTCCATAAAAACTAATAAAAAATACCAGGTATGTTTGATATTCCGTAAGTCCTCTTCACAGAAGTATGAGTAAATGATATTACTAGTAACACTATTATAGCTTGTAGTGAAAATTTCAAAGAACATTTAGATTAATAGAAAACTTTAAAAAGAATAAATTAAAGACTCTGTTGCAGAATAAGCCTGGAAGAAGAGCATTCACTGTTACAAAACATTGTGATAAACAACATTTGACCAAATTCATGCTCAATCAACCTAGACAATTTCAAACATCCTCAGAAATTAAGGGAAACTTCACCACAGAGGCAACTGCACACAGTACATCTTTACTAACAGTTGAAGTAAAAGATGAGTTGAGAGAGCCATAACTGAAAGATCTATGTCAACAAGAAGTATTGGATGAGAAAAAAAAGACATGCACGCACACGAAGTTATAGAGTAATAGCCTTCCTGCAGACAATACCTTCTTTTCACTCACCCAAACATCACTGGTAGAAAACTGTATTTCATGGAAATTTTGATTGGTTTGATGAGTAAGAGCACTATGATTCTAAAATTGATTATGAAATTATTTCATCTTTGACATAAAAAGTTTGAGAGTCCTGGATAGCCAAAGCTTGATGTTGTCTAATGATATTATTTTTAGGGAAAAAAGTAAAAAATTATTATGCATAATAATTAGGTCTCCCAATATATGTATGTATGCAAGGGACACCTATAAATTCTCACCTTTCAAAATTTAACAGTGATGGAAATAGTGTCTTCCAGATACTGTGATTCTATATGTAAAATAAATTAATCAACGACATAAAGGACAAAAAATTCCACTTTCCCAATTTTCATTATGTAAATCTGCAATTATTTCTAAATAACTTAATATTTATGAGACAAGAGTAAATATGCTTCTCTTCTGTAAGGTGATTCTAATGCAGAAACTGAACATGAAGGACACTAGAAACGTCTTATTTTCTTGAGATTCACACTGATGCCCTCTTTACAATTAAATCCATACTCTCTATCCTTTTCATCCATTCTGTACATATAAAATTGAAATATTCAGTAGAATTGAAATACTTTACTCTTAGAGCATCTTCTTTTAATTCACAAAGAGACAAGTTTACTTTTTGACCTGTTTCCTAAAAAACATGTGGCTTTTATAGATCTGCCAACTTGTATTTTCCTCCAGAAAACTGTTCTGGAACATTGTAACTCAATTCTGCTCATTACCATACCATCTCTCTAATGCTATTTAACCTACTTGTCCTCGTATCATGGTCCTGTAGCAAAGAAAATAGGCCAGGGAGATAATATTTGACTTGTTCATGATGCCACAAAAGACATTAAGCAAAGTAAATTGAATCAAGGTTTTCTCACACCAATCTCTTAAACACGTTATTTTGCTGAATAATTTAAGTTCACTTTCATGTCTTGCAGATACTCTTGAGATAAAGTAACCACTTTTTCATGCCACATTAAAATGAAGAAAAAACTTCTTGAAGGGCAGAAATCATTTACTTGTAAAGCTTCGATACAATTCATATTTCTTGTTAATATTTTGAATTAACAGTTGTGAAACCCCCCAGAGCAAACACTTCAAGAAATGGCAAAACATTCATTTAGACACTTTCAGCTTTTAGAAATTCCCCACTTCCTAGAAATACTGTCTATTTCCAGCTCTCTTCTATACAACTGAATATTCAATATTTTTGAGTTGGTAACAAAAGTTATCTTTCTGTACCACCTGACACTAGCTTTCAACCAATTAAATAATTTCTTTATGAATATACTACATAAAAATCAATAATTTAATGGGAAAGAAATGTTGAGAGCTGACTGAACCTTTCAAGACAGAGTATGGCTTACAGGGAGGGGAGTTCCTGTAGTACAAGTCTTAAAAGCAATACAGGATGAGCCAGCAATAAATCTTCCTCTAGGTCAGAGAAAGCATGTTCTGTAGCAGAAGGCTGTCTTTGGGTAGATTAATGAAATGTATATTCTGCTCTGCAGCTGTTAGTTCCCTTGGGGAAGCCAACACTATCTGTAACACCAGCACAAGTCCCCACCTGTATTGTAGCTCCTTCACAAGGCTCCCAACCCCACAGTGAGCTTGCAAAGGGACCGGCCACAACCCACTCTAAAATGTCTACTTGAACTATGAATAGGGGCAACCAGAAGAAGGACACTAGGAGAATATCTTGAAATTTATTCTTCCTTACTTGGTCTCTCATAGAATTAATGACTATGTAATAGAATTTAAAGTCATCATTTTCTATGTAACTGAGAACAGGCAACAAAAATACTTATGGTCAAGTTTTCTTGTCAGGCCTAGAGATTAACATGTTGACTTCTTACTGTCCAGGATCTGCAAAAGTAATATGAATTGTGCCTCAGAATCTAAGGGTTAAGCATAATTTAGTGCAGTAATTATATTAGTGTGATCATATCAATTAATGACAATGCATGAGTAAGTCCAAGAAATAGATATAATTTTAGGCTTCGTATTCATGAATATGTACTAAAGTTCATGTTTTTACTGTATTCCCCTCAAAAACTGTTTCTTTTCTTTCCTCTCTAAATATAAAAAATATGAGAAAAAAGTAAGGCTGTCTTTACTGAATTTAATATGGCTTACTGTTGCTTTGCATATGTTCTTTCTGTTATTTCAAGATACTGTTGGCAGAGTAGCGTACCTCAACACTGTTTTTATCACAGTGCGAAAAACACCAGATGTACAAAATTAAAGTTCAAGTTAATCAAAATATTGCTTGACAAAGCAAATAATTGAATTGCACTTTCAATGCACTGTGGTAGACAATAATTAACATGCAGCATCTTCAACATATTTGAATACAACTTCCAATTTCCGTTTTAACATCATAGAATGCTGTCTACACATTTTTTAATAGCACCCCTGATAATAATATATTCTGTTTTTAATCATATTCCACGTTGCAGGAAATGAAGCTTGCAATTTTCCCAGGTGCTTACCAAATTACTACTGCAAGCTAATTCTCATCCCCCAAGTTAAGAGTTTCAACACTGTGCCTATTAACAGCCTGCTTATGTTCTTCCTGTACAACAGAAGGTAAGTTAATATGTGCTTCAATTATATCCAGTTTGTGCATTTATAGCACCCTGTGGGCAGCAATAAGAAGGCTGTAAATGTACTTATACTGCTTCCTTAATGCTCTACTGTATTACAGGAGAGAGAGAGAAAGAGGAAAAAAAATACCATATTATTTTATCAAGAGAATCAATAAGGAACTCCACTGTATTGATTCAAGAAGGCAGCTAAGGTATCGCACTCTCTTTTCACAAGAAGAGCTTGTACAAACTTGATTTTTTACATATATTTCTTCTTCTTTATGTATGTACACAAGTACACACATTATTAAGCCTGTATTTGTCAGCTTTAAAAAAATGTACATCAAATGCATTTTCAAGTGCTTTAGACACTTAAATTAAAATGGAAGACATATTGCACAATCACTTCTTCTAATTGCATCCAGTGACCTAACTGAACAATGTCCTAAAAGAAGGTATTCTATTTTTGCTTTGTTTCTTAATTTTATTGCAGATCAACCTGAGGTTTCATGAAAGAAGTGCACACTTGCACTCGCACAATTTTATTTTTTTATTTTCTAGTTCACCACTAGTAAGTGAAGGGAATATTCATATTTTGTATTCTATGATTTTATTTTTTTAATAATAATCACTTTCCTTCTTAGAATCATGGAATCATAGAATTAGCTAGGTTGGAAAAGACCTACAAGATCACCTAGTCCAACCATCCACCTATCACCAATAACCCCACTAAACCATGTCTCTCAACACAACATCTAAATGTTTCTTGAACACCTCCAGGGACGGTGACTCAACCACCTCCCTGGGCAGCCTATTCCAGTGCCTGACCACTCTGTCAGAAAAGTAGAATTTCCTGACATCCAGCCTAAATCTCCCCTGGCGCAACTTGAGGCCATTCCCCCTCATCCCATCACTAGTTACAAGAGAGGAGGCTGACCCCCAGCTCACTACAACATCCCTTTGGGTAGTTATAGAGAGCAATAAGGTCTCCCCTGAGCCTCCTCTTCTCCAGACTGAACAATCCCAGCTCCCTCAGCTGCTCCTCCTAAGGCCTGTGCTCCAGACCCCTCACCAGCTTTGTCTTCCTCCTCTGAACACACTCCAGGGCTTCAATGTCTTTCTTGCAGTGAGGGGCCCAAAACTGGACACAGTACTCGAGGTGTGGCCTCACCAGGGCTGAGTACAAAGGGAATTTAATTTTAAATTGTAATTCTTGTTTTGTAGAGAAAAACTTTTAGAAGCTTTTGGAAAGTAAGCAAACAAAAAAAATTCAATAAAAACAACAAAACTGTGTGTAAATGAAATAAGTTTTTAAAATGATGTAGCACCTTGGGAAAAAAATATAAACCTCTCCTGCTTTATGGGACATGATACCTGGTATTTCTTGTAGTTAGGAAAGAAATTCTTAAAAGAAGCTTATATGCAAACTTTCAAATTAACGTATTTTGAAAAATATTTTCTCTCAATTTTCCGTCAAATAGTTTTTATTATTTAGAATCATAAAATTTAAAAATGGATTTCATTACTGCTAACATTTAGATTTTAGAAAACAACTGTTATATTCAGACAACTTAATACTTTTCTTTATCCTTGCAATTTCAGTTTACCTTTATTAAAAAAATGAATAAACAAAACAAATAACTTTAGTTCAGAAACTGTAATCCACACGTAGGTGTCAGATTATAGTAAATGTCATTTTTTTTCAAGAAAGATTATAGTTTTTTTTAGCAGCAGCCTACCTGGTGTAAAGATCATATCCATGTAGCTCTTTTTTCTAGTACATTTTTTCCACTTACGAAATTACATATACAAAAAGTTCCTGTTTACTTTTATCATTGATAAATATCCAAATGAGTCTCAGCAGCAAGAATCATTCCACGAGGATTTTCAGTTTAAATGTCTTGGAGAGTGTATTGTTTGCATGAAGTTTGTGTCAGACCAAAGGGGTATCATATTGCTTCTGTGTGCTCACTTCTTCAGAATTCTTGTGTTGGAAGCCAAAATGCCTTCAAAAAACTAACATGCATTTTTGCCACTGAATTACTACATAAACTCAATAAGACTATTTTTAACAAGTTGTTTTTTTAACATTTATTTTTTGTCTGTCACAAGTTTATGATATTAATTTTCTTATTTTCTATGACTACAGACATTCAGAAGCACTGTTGAAGTGAATGTTCAGTGAACACATCTTGGTCTTTCTGTTATAACAACCTAGGTAGGTGTACCTTCAAGTCAACCAAAAGGTGAATAAGCAGCTTTTTTTATTATTATTTTCATGACGAGGATAAAGAAATGGAAAATCTCAACAGTTTCCTCTACCACAGACTCAAGCATCTCTATTTCATTAACTTCTGTGCTCCCATTTTGTTTATTTTTTAGCCCATTTTTAAAGAATATGCTGTAAATTAATGCATAAAAAACATACAGAACAGTAGATAATAATAATAATCTTTTTTTCTCTCTCTCTCTGAATCATGATGTTAGTTATAGGGATCCACAAAGGTGCATTTGAAAACAGCCAATGGTTCTCAAACCCAAATAAACTCAAAACACAAAATGCCACACATGCCATTCTGGTCTCATTTTCCCACATTGCTACTGAATATTAAAATGTAACATTTTGTAAAAGCTTCCGTTTGATTAAGACCAATTAAAATAAGGTGAATCAGATAACGTCAGTGAATGCAAAACGCCAGTGTTGGTTTTAAATCCCCTTTACTGAAATCAAATTCCAAGCTCAAGTGCATGTAGGTGGTCTATAGTGAATCCAAAAAGAGTTCCCTAGTCCATTAAATTAACACTAAAAATTGTCAGCTGTCCATCTGTCAACTGTTCTTACATTCACACTGCTCTGAATTCAGAAACATGGAAATTAATAGAGAGAAAGGAAGAAAGAAAGAAGAAAAAAGAGAAGGAGAGGAAGAAAGGATGGAATGGTGGAAAATAGAAAGGAAGAAAGACAGACCTATAATTTTTAATGAATTAGTAAAAGTAAGTTTAATTTTGGTGAAAAATTTTCAAATAACAGAGAAGGAGAAAGAAAAGAAAATTATATTAAAGAGATTATTTGACTACCTCCTGTAAGATATTGCATTTAAATGCTCAATGAATAGATTCAGAAATTCTCATCACTAGTCTGCTCCTCCTACTCTACAGTTGTTTTTTGAGCAGATCAGCTGCTGACTACAATATTGACAGCAATAGCAACATAGCTCCTAGAAGGAGTACAGAAAACATGCTATGTTATATATACTGCACAGATCTACAACTATTTCTTGGACATAAATATGCAGATCATTGGTCTTTAAGTCAAATAGAATATATCAGCTTAAAAAGATATATGACCTATATTGGCGGCTAAGATGATCAGAGGGCTGGAGCACCTCTCCTATGAGGAAAGGTTGAGGGAACTGGGCTTGTTTAGTTTGGAGAAAAGAAGGCTCCAGGGAGACCTCATTGTGGCCTTCCAATACTTGAAGGGAGCATATAAACAGGAGGGGGAATGATTGTTCACAAGGGAGGATGGCGATAGGACAAGGGGGAATGCTTTTAAACTGAGACAGGGGAGATTTAGGTTAGATATTAGGAGGAAGTTTTTCACACAGAGGATGGTGACGCACTGGAACAGAGGGGTTGTGGATGCCCTGTCCCTGGAGGTGTTCAAGGCCAGGCTGGACGTGGCTCTGGGCAGCCTGGTCTCGTGGTTGGCGACCCTGCACTCAGCAGGGGGGTTGAAACTCGATGATCTTTGAGGTCTTTTTCAACCCAGGCCATTCTATGATTCTATGATTCTATTTATCAAAACCAGTCATCTACAGTAGCTCTTCTGTATACACTAACCTGAATTCTCTTTGAATGTTTTCACATATGAATACTGAAGGATCAGGCTATGATCATATGCAAGTTCTTGTTTGATTTAATACAGTAGTGATAGGCACAAGAGCTCTTATCTAGGTTATGATAAAAGAACATATACCTGTACAATAAGTATGATCAACCTCCATAGAGAATCTCAGTATATATGTGTCTATGTATGTATATCCATTTAGACAAAAAGTTCAATACATATAGGTAGCCTGTGATACCATTACTGATATGTACTGTTATAAATAATAATTTATCAGCTTACCCTTCCAAGTAATATGCTTTCAACTTAATAGTTTCATTCATTCTTGACTCTAAAACCATGTATTTTTTGTCTTCTTATTGCTTAAGGAAAAAAAAAAAATAAGGTAGACATACAAACTTACAGTTTTGGATAGTTTTCTTATGCTTATGTTTACCATGGAAAGAGATACATCCTCCCCTACACACTGTCACTTTAGTATCTTCACCACACTGTTAACATGATAGGTCCTTGATCCTGCCAAAACAATGATTCCGACCAGTTGAAACATCTTTTCAATAAGAAAGAACCCCCAGATGTCAAAGTTAATTACAGTAATTACTGACTTACTTATTAATTTATTTCAATTTAAGGAAAACACAGAATGGAAACTGTCATCTTTAGTGGAGAAAAGGCGGTACCTTATTTTTAGATATGCTCATCCAAGTTAAAGAAGCTATGTACTATTTTCTTTTGTTGCTGCAAACTCCATAGTAACTTGGGATGTCTAGAAAATTGGGTTTGCAGTCTGTCTAGGCTAGGATATGTGACTCCAGGCTTCCAGGCTGGTTATGACTCCAGCTCCCTGCTCCACCACATGCTCTGGAGACTTTCCCTTCTAAATCTCCCAGAAGCTCTCAAGAAAGGAACAACTCCTCTCCCACCTGTAGCTCACCTATCCCAGAGGTTAGCAGCCTGGCTGGACCCAGCCAACAGGCCTCTTATCTGCTGCTTTCTCACTTACCAGAAAGGGCATAATGACTTGCAGAACAGAATAATGAAGTACCATCCATCTCAGTGAGTAGTTTGTTAAAATTAGCTGAGTAACTTCTGTATCAATACCCATTTTTAACTATTTAACCTACTTTAACTTAACATGTGAAAGACAATATCTGTAGTATTTATATTCTGAGCAGTATGATGAAAAAAACTTTATTTGACTCTGAGAAATTGATTTACCAATGACAGGTGCTTAGATGTTCATATGCTAAAGATTCCTATGGAATACCTAGTCTCTAGTGAAACATCACTTTATTGAAGCATTGCTTAGCATTTGATCTCACCAGACTTGTTCAGTCACTGTTTTCACTAACATGTGGATGATTTTCATTTTTCCTAGTTATTCTTCATTTATTCAGGAATTTTAAAATGAAGTTAGTGAAAGGGTCAGCTCAGAAGTCATTATTTCAACTCTGTTTTAAGACATCCTAGTAGATCTCAACTAGTTCCTGTCAGAAGTAAAGAGAAATATGAGCCTATTGTGCTTTAAGAGGCTGATAAACTCCGATGCCAGCTAGATCCTCTGTGGTGGAGGAAGAACTGAATGCTGTGGAGCAAACAGAACTGAATCTTCAATGGGTGCTCTCGGGAGCCTTTTATTGCCTGAGACAGAGGTTTAACAAAATCATCAAACCGAGAGCAGCAGTGGCTCTTCAATACTCTGATAATGATTAGACAAAATGTTTTACAGCTAGCTGTCTCTTAATTTCATGTATTTGGAAAGATCAAGGAGATCTTTCATACCTCCTTGACTTCGACCACTGCCCACAGTATAACATTTCCAGCTTAGACACATACTTCAGCCATAACACTGAGTCTCATTTTCATTGAATACAAGATGGGGAGGAGAGAAAAGAATCTCTGTAGTCATCATAATTTAACACATTTTTCCATTAAAAAGATTTTATATCTCAGCTAGACAAAAGCTGATCTACAATACAGAAGAAGCAGTGCTTTTACAAAAGTATAAAATAAAAAGTTATCCCTTTTTATTTTTGCGGCTGCTTCAATATAGATATTCAGAATTGTATTTGCAGATTTTCTGTATAATATGCTATATTATGAAACGACAAAGACAGAATATTTTAGATGCTAATGCGGAAGTAATTTAGATGATTAGATGAATGAAATGTTTTACCAACAAGTCAGTTAAGCTTGTAAGAATTTCTAAAATAACCTTCTCTTCTCTACTTTTTCCTTTGTACTACAGATATTAAAGATAAGAAAAAAAAACAATTTGATGTTTTATGAAGTACTTTGAAAGAAACAGAAAAAATGGAATAAAAGAATTTTAAAACAGTTTGTTAAATTTATACTTCAATGGTATTTTTCTAATGAAGATCATTAACACTGTTAAATTCATCATTCACCTTGTAATATTAGGATTATTAAATATAACACCATTTTTCATTGGAAAATATAGTACTATGCCAAGTTATAAGCCAAGTAAAATGGAACACACAGGGAGAGAGAAGGGGAGACATACAAACAGAGGTATTTCTTAATAACAGAAACCTAGCAAAAGAGGCATCAAATTTATCAGCAGAACTGCAGATATGACTCTATCAATAATCCGTGGCACTTTTGTATTTCCCAGCTGAGGCTATTATACAGCTTTGGATGACAGCCTGCTTCAACTTCATCATACAATCCACTGGGACAGAAACTCATAACTGGCTTTCAACATAGATCCTTCATATAAAGGGTAATAACTGCAGCCAGTCAGTGCAGTAAGATTATCACAGAGTGCTGCAATGAGCTGTAAAATGTGGGAAAGGAAGTCTGACAGAAACCTGACAAAATAACCTCAGCAGTATAACTCCTTTTAAATATCAAGGGGAGATGTATAAAAAAGATCCCAACAGAATCCTCCTAGATGCTGTTCTACTGATGCTCTTTCATTAAACTTATCTTGACCTATCTTCAGACATTAAAAGAAATGTATAGCTTATCAGAAAGCTGAGCTGCTTCAAGAGATACAGACATCACAAAAGGTTTTATCTATATTGATGACTGCTATTGATATTCTCGAAATCCAATAGAAGTTTTCAATAGAATAGACACTGTTACATAAAATAACTGTCTAATAATGTATTATCTAAGAGTGTTATTATCTAATAGTGTACCAAATGTATATAAAAGAAACTTAGTTATGCCCTGAAAAATCATCAAGGTGAAAAAATGACCTAGAATTCACAATCCCATTTTCAAAGGTTCTACATAAACATTACTCAGAGACAGAAGATTTTATCTCCAGTTTCTGAGCTCCTTCAAAATCCACACACAACTTCATTCTATACCTGTTTTAATATAGTTTGGGTCTCATATCCAAATGGAGACTCAATCAGAGGCTCGAGCTTGAGTAAACTACCCTGCATGATCAGAGTTATTTTACGGTAAAGCTTTGACTGTAGATATAGAAGTTTGAAGGAAACACAATGAAACAATGTTAACTCAACCTTGCTAAGAAAATATCTTCATGTGCTTGCAATAGTAGCTACAGATACACTTGTTCAGCCTGCTAACTGCTAACAGCTGAATATCTAGCAGTGGTTTTTGTATATTCTGAAGTACCTTTTGTTGTGATATATTATACCTTTAAGTTACAGGCATGAAATGCAGTATCAAAATACAGTAAGATATTCAGCATAGTAATAGATACTAATAATGTAGCTTTTAAGAGAAAGAACTCAGTAAAATTTCATCGTGAAGTTTTATGACTAAATCCCATCATAGCCCTGTAGAATATGTACAAGACCAATTTCTATTCCCTACTCAATCCTCTTATAGTTTTGTGTGTGGATTCACTTAATGCTGCCATGTCACCAGTTAACCAGTACAGATCCTCAGTCTAACTGCTCAAAATTTCTGGTGTATTTTCCATGATTTTCAGAGGAAAAATATTAGTTTTGAATGGAAGAAATACTACTTTTCATCAGAATCCACATTTATCATTGAGAAAAATCAAACAAGGTGTTTTAGTTTTGACACATATCTGAGGATCTCCTTTTGTTAAATGGAATAAGTTTTATTTGTTTCATACAACTTCAATAAAATATTAAACTTCATATTTTTTTCCTCACTTTCTTGTGCGTGCCTTGTCTAGGCCCTGATGTTTTCACTTCAGTTTTCTTACAGAAGGACTTTCTATCTTCTGATGATTTCCTCCATTGACAAGGCTTTATGTGACCCAGAGCATTCTGTAAATTCTGTCTTAATATGAATATCAGTTTGCTATATCTTCATCTCTCCTAAATTAAGATACAACAGTGGCTAAAATGCAGCTTACCATTAAACCATCTTGAACTCCATTAGTTTTGGCCATAGCAAACAGGTTATTCCACAGTATAATAAACTGGTTCATATCAAAAAGTTTTACTTTGATTCAGATTTTCAAATTAAGGATGGGATTTATCTTAACAACTTTGGCTGAATACAATGCATGCTACCCAAGCAAATCATCCCAAATTTCCAGAATACAGACTAGGAGCAGACAATTCTAGACAACAACTGAACTTTTTAATTTTGGACACTTGATTTATGATTGCACCCTAGAAGAGTCCACTTCTTCTCCTTGGCCATAAAATGTTACTACTGTTGACTGAAGTTTTGAGGATCAGCTTACTTCTGCCCTAAATGTCTTCATTTTGACAAACAATAAATATTATAATTTTTCCAATACAATAATCAGTTTCCAGGTTTTTCCCAATTCTGCTACTAAGTGTGGAAGTTTCAAAACATTCTGCAAAATGAAATCTTTATTTCACTCATCACTGCTTATTAGTAGGAGGTGAACCTCAGATCTCTGTGCACTGTCTGAAGTGTAAGCTACTAATAACTGACTTTAAGTAAGACTTCTAGATGCGAAATTACTAGAAGTACATGACAGCTACTAAAAGAGCACTTATATACCATGTCAGCTTACCACACATTCTTACTGAAGCCGACTGCAATATATTAACTCTTCTTTATGCTTCAAGAGTCAGTGAACACAAAATAGACATAATTCTCATGAAATTTTCAACTACAGAAAATTATGTAAGATAACTTTTCATGACAGTATAGTAGGAAAGAAATAGTCACATTTTGTCTATTAAATCCTCCTGTGCCTCTTTTCTTCTTTCCATGACCTTTTCTTAATTGTTATCTTCATTCTTTACTTTAAATCAAACACCACATTCACATTTAAGAAAGCTGTTTTTTTTTCTGAATCAATCCCCCTAATGAACTGATGGAGCTACTTTGACTCAGTCTTGCATCATATCAAAAAATATTTTTACATTTTGATAGTGATGAATAAAATGACAGAATAAAATGATTTATGGGATGCATATGTAGCAAGTAAATATTCAACAGCAGTTCAATAAGCATTCTTAAAAAAAAAAAAAGAAAATTGTGTTGCATCTTCTGCATAGTACTTGAAAACTGAGAAAGTGCTATATAGTTGTAGATTATTGCAGAGGTTTCTGTTACTTGTAGCACTCACTCTGTAAGTGCTCAGTCTCCACTGAGGCATTAATTCAATCCCACGGACAACACCAAATTCAAATCTATTCTGAACCAGGGTGAAAAACAATGTCATTGAAATTTTCTGTAAGGGGAAATCCCTCGAACATTAATACTGGTGTAGGCCCATGGCTTTGCTGAAATCACAGATCTCCAAAACCCTAAGAATTCCTCTCCTGACAACAACATTCTCCCTGACTATTGTGAGATCATGGATATTCAAATGCATGCTATTAGAAAGTTTTATTTAGCACAGAAAGTACTTACCGCTTAGTCAAGTAGACAAGGCGGAGGTAAAGAAAATCTTCCCTGTTTCTAAAGGAATTTTTGCTAGAAGACATTGCTCCCACTTCTTCCATCAGCCCTTTCTTAAGTACCATGTATCCAGTCACATACCTGGCATATTTCCTAATCTTTTAAATACAATTTTACATAGTTTAAGGAAAAACGACCTTTACAAGACATAAGACATGAAAAATAGTGCTAATTAATTCGTACAGCCAGCAATGGACCTTTGGACCTTGTTTAAGTCCAATCTCCCACCTAAAACAAGACTATGATCAAGATGTGATCAATACTAAAAACATTATTCTTCATTTAAATCTTTCCTCCCTGTTAGAACTGTAAACCATATAAATCATAAAACATAAATGAGACAGCTACTGTGGGCTGCTAGCTTTGCATGTCTCATACATCAGCATGTTTCTCAAGCCACTGATGTCCGACAATATCCTCTCAGGGACAATATGTTAGGTCCAAATATTGATTCCTTTGTAAAAATATGAACATTTCAGAATTTAGCAATGAAAAATATCATTAAATATCACTTTATGCATATATATATGCAATATAAACTCTTACTTATTGAAAGCAATACAGTGTATATAAAAGGTTTTTTTGGCTTTATTTAAGTGTTTATGTTTAGGTGTTCTGTATTTCAGAAGGTGCAGTGGTTGCCACGGAAACTAATTTTTAGTCTACTGCAGAGTAAATAATTCTGTAAATCTCACTTCATAATCAGTCCATGGGTATCATTTCCTTTCATCATTGGGATAGGAGAGGAGAACAGGATATTTTTTCTCTCTCTAGGTATTTTCTCTATGTAGAAGCTTTTCAGTTTGTATAAAAACAGAAGTAGTTAAGAACGGAAGAGTAGAATCCAGGTTTTGCAGGAGCGATTACCAAATGTTTCATGAACTTATGAAAAAATCTTTTTTTCTCCTCAGAACTTCATTTGTTTCCTACATAGAATACAAATAAAGGACTTGTAAGATGTACTTCTCAACAGCTTAAGAAGCTGAGCTAATTATTTTTGCAAAATGATTTAAATTCATGCAACTAGAGGTACTGCGTAAGCTATTGTTAGTCTGAGTATTACTACCATTTATTACTGTGCTGGGATCAGTAAAGCTAATTTCTATATAAAAAACTGTAATTAAATTAATTTCACACTTTCTGGAATGAGCATATGCCATATCACACAATAGTGTCTTAATAGAAATAGACTTAGCTGTCATCCAGTAAGCAATGGTATACTTAGTAAAGATGCACATAGATACTTATTCTACACCCTGGGTGCCTGCTTTAGGAATGTAGCTGATGGAATTACACAAAGTCCATCTTTATTGTGTTACAACTTTATACTCTATTGTACTATTATCTTTGCAATATCATATGCATAATCTAAGTAAATAGAGATATCTAATGAGAAACTGTGTTTCTTTTGTGCTTAGTTTTCTTTAGAGTCTAGATTTCTACATTATTACACTTTGCATATATCAAGGAGTATATCTGCCTGTCTTTTTCAATAACCTACCATAGCTGGAAAGTAGAACTCTATTCTGCTGACAGAACTGAAGCAATCAACTCATCTAAAACTGTGGAGGAGACCTGTGCCATAGCCAGGAAAGGAATCAAAGTACCTGAATCTCCCTCCAGTGTTTAACGGGTTGTCATAGCAGGGGCTAGCCACTGTACTGATAAAGAGGAAAGCTGTCAAACAGCAGTGGATCTGACTGTCGACATCTGTGTTACTGTAGACTCCACCACATTGTCCATTCAAGACTTCTTGCAGCAAATCTGCATTTGAATTGTATGCTGAGGAAATGGTCTGCTGCTGCTGCAAGGAAACAATGAGTAGAAGTGGAGAAGATCCTGAGATTTGAAAGGACAGGAGGAAGGCAGCCAGATGTGGAAGTCCCCAGAGAGTTAGTTCCACTGAATCTAGCAGGATTATGAGGGATAGAGTGAGATACAGTGAGTGGTGCTGCTGGGATTGGATCCTTCACCAGTCCCAGCAGCATCTGTCTGTCTGCATCAAGTCTTTGGCTTTTCTTGGTGCTCTGATGTAACAAAAGCAGGCAGCA
The DNA here is from genome assembly GCF_002078875.1 of Numida meleagris. Lineage (NCBI taxonomy): Eukaryota > Metazoa > Chordata > Aves > Galliformes > Numididae > Numida > Numida meleagris. Next base: position 91,212,678 of record NC_034410.1, on the reverse strand, counting down.
GGGCCAAGGCGATTTTGCTCTCTCCCCAGGGGTCTGCTGCCTTCAGAGATACCTGCCGTGATCACGAAGAGAGACATGTCAAGTTAAAAAACTGCAGACAAGGAAATTTTATGCAGTTGTAACAACATTGTCGTACACAATATGTTTATATAACAATACACACTTCAGTGCAGAAAAAACTGCTTACTGAATCAAATATAATTTGCCTATAAATTTGTTGCAAAGAATTACTGAGTATCAGGAATTTATCTGTAAGAAATGTGTAAAGGCATTATCTACAGCACAAACAAAAAAATCTAGTGGGTATAAAAATCTTATTCCCAGATTTCCCTGTCCCAGCTCAAGTGAGTATAGAGATGCCTTTTAATCATCTTATTAGTGACACAGAAAACTATCATAAAGTTTGGATCACATGGGATTTCTTTGTTCTGACTGCTGTTAGAAAGTTTCTCTCTTTTGTCTGTTTCCATTTATTTCCTACTCAGGCTAAATTGCTTTTAATATCAGTGGGAGGTGCAAGTGCTCAGACTTTATGAAGATCATCCATGCACTTGAATGTCATAAGACTGATTTAACTACTTCCCTTTCTGTAGCCATGTTTCAAAAAAAAAGCAGAGCTAAATTGTCATTCTTGTTATGTCTCCAGGGACTGGATTGAAACTCACTGCTCACTTTCATTTTTTGCAAGCAATGCCAGCTGTCTTATATAGAATTTATGGACTTCTTCAGGAATAATAAAGGAAATGAAGATTGCAACAGTCACCCTTTCTGACTTACTGTGTATTTATCTGCACACTAATTCCACAGAAAACATATTTCCTTTTCTGATGCCAGCAAAGTATTTCTCAGGTATTTTATCTGAGAAGTTGGGCATTCTCGGAGAATCTTATTTGTTTAGCCCTCATGTTCTGAATGTTTTGGGTAAATAGCAAAGGAATTCAAACACAGAATTCGTTTCAAGAAAAGAAAAGAAAGAAAATACTTCAACCAATGAGCTTTTCTATCTAAGCAAGTTTCTATTCTTGTGAATCTTCCGGCTGCCATTGATGGTTCTCTGTTCACCAAATATATGCTCCCCTTGAGCAAACAATCATAACACTGCAAAGTTCCTACAGCTAACCTCCACCAATAAACTGCACATTCTTAAGGACCCTCTTGTTTTTTTCAGACTCAATCTGGATGTTTCTTGTCCTGCTTCACTCACTGCACTTTTCAAGAACTAAAGTCTTTAATATTAATCGTGTCATACAGAACACACATTTGTGAAAAAAGCATTGGACTCAATCATTTGGTGAGATGGTGGGAGAGATGAATGAACAAAATTTTTCTCCTATTTAAAATGCAATTCTGCATAAAATTTGTTGAAGTGAAGGACCCATTATCATTAAATGTCGTATCTGAACCAATATTTTTTTTTAAACTCAAGACATTATAGTAAAGCATAAACAAAGCACTATGACAACACTCTCCACTCACCTTTCATACAATTTCTTTACTAGCAGCTAAAATATTTTCATGTGGGAGTTTAATAGCAAGAATCCAGCTCATATCAATAACAGGAAACATGGCAGAACTTGATGTCTAGTCTTTACTGTAGGAAGCAGTTTTGTGGGGAAATAAACAAAGGGGAAGAAGGACATAGCTGAAGGAAAGGAAGCATTTACTGATGTAGATAATATTTAGAGCAATTAAGAGAGGTTTGTTGCCACTGCACTGGAAATGACAGGCTTCATATATGGTTTTTGTGGACTTCCCTGAAAAGTCCATAAAACAATATAGTTTAAATTATTGGTCATTATCATTTAACTTTGCACATAGATAACCTAAATGTCTAAAGTACATGTGCATTGTTTTTTCCTCAAGAAAATCTGATCAATTACATTGATTTTGAGGACACAACATGTCAGTGTTAAACTACATTCTCTTTCCTAATGCACATTTGCACTGCACGTTAAATAAACTCAGAGCTCAATACTTAGTATAACTTCATTGCCTCAATTGATCAAACAGCCTAACCGCTCCAATTAACATTAGTGTATTATCTGTTCTAAGGGCAGGGTAATATCACAGCTCTTCACTTGAGCTGACTCAGACATTGCAGACAGGAGCACAAGCTTAATACTGATCCCAGTAAATACTCTTCCTGGTCTCCAAGAAAAGGAACACTAAGCCAGTCAGCCACAGGTTCAAAAGCTGCACTTCAGCCATTATTACAAGTGTATATGCATACAGATGAAAAGAAAACTGGGAAAAAAGACCAAAGATAAAAATTGTCCATCAAACACAATATAAGTTACTTCCACATGTTAATGTGCACACCTAAGATATTTGAGACTGGGATAGTTTTCATACTTACAAATGTCTGTAAAGCAGATGCAAGGTAATTTTCTTCCAGCAGTGGATCAAGCACAGAGTCAGAGATTTCATTTTCAGACAAAATTATCCCAAATTTTCAGGACTCTGTAATATATTTCTGTAAAATCCGCTACTGAAATTATAGCTAGTTCCTTGAGAAAACAGTGATTACTTCCAGCAAGTTTATTTTTCTTTCTTCTTTGTGACTTCCTGTTATTCATTCCCCTTCAGATGTCTGAAGGCAGAGCACTCCTCCACGCAGTCTTAAAACTCGGACTATCATCTCAGATGGACACCAGCTTCCTTGGAATTTTAGGATATAGTTTTATGTGCTTTAAGTATTTCAATGTTCCTAAATTTTAATGGGCCAGTAGAAAGATCATACAGATACTTAAGTAGTTTAGCTGAAGGGATGACAGGAGTAATCTGTCAGAGACATTATGATTCCTATGTCATTGTGGAGTTCTTGTTTCTTTCAGATTGCTTTTTTTTTTTTTTTTTTAATGTATAATTTGTAATCTTATTCCTGTCCAGATTCAGACTTGGATGTTTCCTACCAGGATCCTGTTCACAGCCCCACAGTTTTAGTCTCACACTTTACCTTCATACTACAAGCTCACTGTTGCTTGTTTGGTGTCAAACAATTGATAGTTGGTTGATATATTGTTTTTTTTGGTAGTTTCCGGAAGAAGCAGCAATAAAACAGTAGTTTGTATAAAACCCTGAATAGATTTGTCCCTAAACAGCAGAAACATACAGAAACACAAGATTCAATAAAATATTGTTGTCTGTATGAAACAAGATGACATAAGAGAAAGAGGCTACTGTAAAACTGTTGTATGAAGTCAAGGCACTTAAACTAAAAGAGTAAACTATTAGCATTACTGTCATGAGAAAAAATATATATCATTATTCAAAATGGACAGTGCAATTTTGTTTCCACTTATAAAAACTTTCCCTTCATTTTGAGCTCTTAGTCACAGAGCAGGATGTTTTGTTGTGTTAAAAATCCGCTTTCATCTTTTTACTAAAAGCATCTATTTCCGATCAAAATTATAAATGCATTACCAAATAGTCTGGTCAGAATTCATTGCACTGTGTATTAACCTGCTTCCAAAACACCAGCTGTAGTGGTATTATTTTTTCTTCTTTTTTTTAAGTTTCTGGGTGTTTTTTTTTTAAGCTTCAGGAAGATGAAAACCTAGAAGCAGACCTTATGGGAAATATTATCATTTTTGTTTGTCCTCTGCCTGCAATTCGCTCCTGAGACTTATCCAAGACATGGGAAAAGAAACAGTATCTCAGAGAAAGATGGAATAAGCAAAACTACAAAGACTTCTCCAGGGATGTCATTCCTCTGGTCTGCTGGTTTATAGACTTGTGTACAAGACTGTCATTCTCCTAACTGAATTGATAGATTTACTTTTTATGTCTGAACACTGCACAGGGATAAAGAGTGGAGGGAATACATATCCTTATTTATCCCTTCAAATATTCTGTTTTCTCTTAACAAACGCATTTGAGAAGGAGAGTTCACCAAACCCCTAGTCATAATCATAGTAGAGCAGACTCACTTGGGTATCTCCTTGTCACATACCACTTTGTCACATTTGTTTAAAGTGACAAAATTACAAACAATATGTACCACTGTGATTTGCATCATCCTTTTTTAATATACTACTGAGGGGCACTTTGGAGAAGTGGCACAAGAGAGTTAACTTGTTTCTAATTTTTTACGCATTTCACGTTATTACTGCATAGATGTAACAGTGGCAACTCTCCATTCTATGTAACTTCTCGTTCATCAATGACTTGCTGTATATTCCTTCCTTTTTCTTCTCACTGTGGGTTAACTCCAGTAGGCAGCTGAACACCACACAGCTGCTTACTTACTCCTCCCACCCTGCAGTTGTATGAGGGAAGTGAATTGGACGGACAAAAGTGAGAAAATTCATGGGTTGAGTTAAAGACAGCTGATAAAGCAAAAGCTGCCTACGCAGCAAAATAAGGAATTCATTCACGGCTTCCCATTAGCAGGCAAATGTTCAGTTATTTCCAGGAAAGCAGAGCTCCACCAAGCGTAACAGTTATTTGGGAAGAGAAATGCCATAATTCTGAATTTTCCTCCCTTACTTTTTCTTTCCCTCAGCTTTTGTTGCCGAACACTATGTTATATGGTCAGTCTGGGTTATGTGTCCTGGCTGCATTCCTTCCCAGCTCCTTGTGACCCCTTAGTCCCCTCACCGGTAGGACAGGAGGAGCTGAAATGTCCTTGGCTTCGTACAGCAGTGCTCAGCAGCAACTGAGACACTGGTCTGTTATCAACACAGTTTTTCTCCTAAAGCCAAAACATAGCATCATACCAGACACTGTGAAGGGAATCAGCTCTTTCCTAGTTGAAACCAGGACAGTCTTGTTCAACAAATCAGAATATCAACACTGCTCTCATCACAAATTCAAAACATTGGTCCATACAGGCTATTATTTCTGTGATGATTTTTTGCTCAATGATAGTTTTGCAAGACAAGAAATATGCATCTATATCTATAGGTATATCTGAGAAGGCAACTTCTATAAGTTCCATAAATAACACCTGCACAGTCTTAGTTTACAGATGCCATACCACGGGCAGAGAACTCCCTACAAGAATTAGAAATTCAGTCTATGAAATAAGTTTGACAAGAACGCTGAATTGTTACTTTCCATATAATTTTCTGAGTCAAACCCCGTGATAATTCTGGACATATTTCCACAAAAGAATAGATAAAATTTTGTTATAGGATAACATTGGGCAGATTTAGGATGAGGATGAAATGTGCATGCATCACAGAAAATGAGTTCAATTCAAAGCTATGAAAAGGTGTTAAATATACCACAACATGTTCGCAGACATAGCAGTTAACCCAACCCACACATGTGAAATGGGGACTGGGAAAGAAGCATTCTAGCAAAATAAGTTATCACCTCTGTCTATAAAGCAAGGTTACCCTACAGGGAAGAACTGTTTTCAGCATTCTTGAAAGATATGAGAAAGTATAAGACTGGAAATAAAAAAGAAAAAAAAGGACAATGAAATCTAGTGAAGCAGTCAAAAGATACATGAAATTTATAATTGGCTGCATAACTATTTAGAATATTTTTAAAGACTTTTTTATTTAACCATTTTGGGTTAAGATAACATTAGTCTGTTCATTTTCTTCTACATCTCATGCATGGATGAAATCAAGAGCCACTCAACTGTCATCCAGAAAAGTCAGTGAATCAGCAATCCACAGTTTTAATACTCCTTTATCTACAAAAGTGAAGGATACATAACCTCCTCACACACCCTCAACATGGTAGTTACTGAATGAAACAATAAAGAGGATGGGAAGGAAAGGAACATAATGCTTGCTTCTCCTTTTGCTTACAATTAGATGTTTCCTGCATCAGAACCATTCACTTGTGAATTCTGATACAGTGATTCTCATTATATTGTAGCAACAACAAAAACAAAAAAAAGTTGATTAAATAGCTGACAGCATGCAATTACGTTTCAACTTGTAACAAACTTGATGACAGTGTTATTTTAAGAGACATAAACAGATTAACCACCATAAGAAAAAAAAAATCAATATCTTCCTTCTAATTTCCAGATAGTTTTAGGGGAAAGCATTTAAGATGTAGCAATATACTTACGCAGAATTAGAAGGGAAAAAGCATTGTTGCAGCAAAACTTTAAAATATTATGTAGTTTGCTCTGAAGGTAATGCCTCCTATTTATTTCCATGAAAACTACAATGGATAGAAAGAGCAAAATAACATTATTTGATAGAGCAAATTCTCAGCTACAGAACACTACTTTTCAACATAGTCACCACCATTAGCTATGCATTTTCACCAGTGATGAACAGGAGCCTGCATTCTGCACTTGTAACAATATGCACCTGCAGAGGTGATTCACTGTTGCTGTTGTCACTGTTGAAATGCACTATCCACTGCCTCACTGTGCTCACATCCACTGTTTGGACTCCATAAACATTCAGTAAGCTTCAGAGAATGTCACTGGGTGCCACTTCCTCTGCATGGGGAATTCAGTTAAACCTCTTTGCTTCAAACACACTTCCATGTTAGAAGTCATTTTGTCACACTGCCCCTCTGCTACTATCTGTTCCATGGCACAAAATGTAATCGAATATTGGTGGGAAGGTTCAACCTCCACTGCCATACCACCAACATCTGCCTCTGACGCTGTGGGCCAACATCACAAAATAGGAGGCACTATTTTTGGAGCAGCTCTCCTTCATCCAGTAAAAACCTTGGTTTGAAAACAACAACTGACATGAATGAAATAATACATTGAAGAAGACTGAGTTGCAAAATGTTTTTGTAAATTTCTAAACATACTTGAATAAGAATGATATTTTTTCACCAGAGTTCATTATCTAAGATCTTGTTACATAAATGGCTATAAGACAGATGTTTGATCACAGCAGCTGAGAAAAAAAAAATGTGGACAAGAAAGCAATTCATTACTGGCATAAAAAAATGACTATCAATCTGAATAGTACTATTTGTTTAGTTTGTCTTAAGACATTTGCAAAGGGAATTCACCTCTATGACATATTAGTCTTGTAACACGACCTCTCATAACTAACATCTCTCTCTATCTAGGGAACTAACTGGCTAGTTGCACTGCTGGTATGCTTCCATTAGAGCAAAACAAGAGACGTGTTGTAGTTTTTCCCTATGAGTGGAGTACCTTACAAAATAATTAACAGGGAGATATTATCTACAAAGCTTTGTTGGAAATCATAATTATGAGTTCTGTTGTGTAACCTTCATAGAGACCTTGTACAATATACTAAAAGGGGGGCATTTTAATGTTTTTAATTTCCTCTATTCTATTTCTGAATGTTGTTCATTTCAATCTCCTGGAAAAGCTGCTGACCATTTTCAGTTTATAAAACATCTACAAAAGATACCAGAAAAGGTTTGGATGCATTTTAATAACCTTAGATGAAGGAGAATACTTCAAAATGATTTTACTGGTAAAGAATTAATAAAGCTACACCACATTCAAAGGACAATGCAATTATCTGCATTATTTGCTAGCTGAGTTAGACATCTAGCTGCATATTTATTTTATTAAAAGGTTAGAAGTATTGAAAATAAGTATTCCAAGGGAATTCACTTTAAAAATCTGAAATTATAGTGGCATAGAAAAATGAAACACATTTGAAATAACTTGAAATAGGACAGAAAAATATGATTGATTTATTACAAGAAAAAATAGCATGCATAAACTTAGGCAATGGAAGTGTTTGTGTACTTATGATGTACACATGCGAAATACTTCTGTTATGTAAATTAAGATTTTATTGGAATTCAGAATAGGCTGATGCTGTTTGGCTTGACTCTTGCAGCAATATATGAGTGAAATAGGTCTTACAGTTATTTTAAGTTTTAATTTATTTTATTGTTCTCTTCAAAGAAAGAAAAGTCTTTTAGAAATAAAAAGGTATGTAATATATATAATGTTGGAGTAGATTCATCTGAAAACTCCATTTGAAAGAACTATGGAATAGTTTAAACTATATTCACAAATAAAAGGCAAATTTGTTTTTGGCCTCTAATGATACTAATAAGGTTGTAGTACTTCAAAAAAAAAACTTGTTTGGATAGCTGTGTGAAATAAAAAGGTACATTATTTACTACCTGAAACAAAGTTCTGTATTTATTAATAAAGAATAACCTACATAAAGAAGAGTCTGTAAACAGTCTCACAGTAGATGAAAGACTTGATTTACAAACCATCTCATTTTCTCTGTCATTCATAGAGAGTGACAAAATATGAAACCTTTTTCAGGAATTGTCTTCCAATTTGATTCTCTTTCCTGCACCATTAATGTTCCTAGATTATTTGACAACTGTTACACACCTCATTCCTGAATATCATAAGAAAACATAAGGGCTGCTCTAATAGTAATGCCTCCTACTTCACTATGTTGGCCCATGATGTCAGAGATAGATGTTGATGGTATGGCAGTAGAGGTCAAACCTTCCCATCAATATTCCATTACATTTTGTTGTCATAGTGTCCATGGTTTACGGGCGTTCGGCCCGGTTCCATGACGAAGTGGACGGGGGACCCACGGGCCCACGCCCCGGGAAAAGGAAAAAGGAAGAAAAGGGTAAGGAGATGGCCCTGAGAGCAAAGAACAGTGGCAACAATCTGAGGAGAAACAAACTAATTTACTAAATAAGATATCGGAATGCAAAACAACACACTATAATACAATATAATTACAATTTAAGCTGATAAATCCAATACAGAGAGAGAGAATGTCCCAAAATCAAGGTAGGCCTTACTCTACTACCGACGATAAGACGGCTGGAGAGCGAGATGCTGCCAAGACGAGAGACGGTGGAAAAAAAAGGGACGAGGTCTTGTGATCTGCAAGTTTTTATCTTTTCCCTGGAAAATGGTAACAGAGGAGAAAAGTACCGTGGGGAATGTAGTAGTCCTTCTCTTCTGAGAGCCAGGTACATTCACTACATGATGTTATGATGTGGAATACCAATAACCGAAAATCATAAAACCATGACATATAGGACAGATGGCAGCAGAGGGGCAGTGTGATAAAATGGCGTATGACAAGTGTGTATGGAGCAAAGGGGCACGAGTGAATTCCCTCGTGCAGAGAAATGGCACTCATTGACATTCACCTAAGCTTGCTAAACATTTATGGAGACCAAACAGTGGATGTGAGTATAGTGAAAGCTGAACAGAGTAGGCAACATTTTCCTAGAAACAATGTTGTCATAGCAACTGTGAAACACTGGGTCACCTCCATTGGTAAAGTGGAGGTGATTTTGATGACCACGATTTTGATGACCGCGATTTTGATGACTGTGACCTGCATGCCACAACATGCAGGCTCTCGTTCATTGGTAGCAAAAATGCATAGCTAATGGTGGTGACTAAATTGAAAAATATTGTTTTTTAGCTGAGAATTTGCTCTATCAAACAGTATTACTGTGCTATTTCTATCTGTCAAAGTTTTCAAGGAATAAAATAGGAGGCATTACTTTCGGAGTAGCCTACTGAGTTCACCTCCAAATAGCCAGGCTGGGCAACTGGTGTTGCTTGTCCCAGATTTCTGGTTCTCTGACTAGTCTCTCTGTACTGACATAGTTTACCTGGCACAACTAGTAGGTCTCCTCTACTAGGGAAGTGATGTTTAGAGAAGGTCTACCTTGAAGCACAGAAGTTTCAGGAAGCCTGTCCTGTTTCCTGGTCCGGATTCCCATGGACTCTCCTGCCTCGAGAGCCTCCAGGTATGGAGAGTCTATGGGAATCCATACAAAGAAAATACAGTGCATTAGAACTACAAACCCGCACAGTTCCCATCTGCCCACTCTGTTGGGTTTGTCTACTTAATCATTACGGTGAGCGTCTACTCATTCTCCAAAGGGAGAAAAAGAAGAGAACATAAAATCCTGATAAATTCCATGATGGATTTAAAGTCAATCCACTGAGTTATTCAAATTTTTGTTGTTTATCCATGAAGACTGCGTTAGGTGCTAACTGGGGAAGGGAGCTTTTAAAATATTGAAATCATACTACAGTCATCCCTATGTGTAAATTATCCACAATGCAACCAGTTTTCTTAGAAATCTACACATAATGAATGTTTCCTAATACTGTCTTTAACACCTTTTCTCTTATCAAGATACCATAATTTTATGCAGGAAGCATTCAATAATGATAAAAGTTATTCTTTGCATAATATTCCCATGCTACAAAGAGAGACCTCTTCTATGACCCCCTTCTACTCTCCCTTCTCTAGTATTTTGTATTCTCTTTTATCTCTTTTCTATTTCTCTCTGTGATCAGCACTTTATCTACCTGTCAGATCCCAGTTAGAGGCTGCAGAAAAATTATTTTTTTCTGAGCAGCAGACTGAAAATGACCAAGACCTCCCACAATGAAGCGCACTCTTAGATGCTAGTATGTCTTGAATGTTATCTTTGTCATATTTCCTTGTCATATATTATCCATGTCAAATGCATACCCTCTCACAGAATCAATCCTCTACAACTTCAAAGTTATTTAGCTCATAAAATGCGAACCAATTTCTCACTCACAGGAGGAGGGAAAACACGGAAGAAATTCTCTAACCATAGTTAAAATCATTTAACTGTCATCTCTCTCTCAATATTTCTTTCTCCTACTTCATCAGTTTTAGGAAAATAAAGATCCTTGGACTGCTGATTTTATCTATTTTATAGGCAGAAATATGTGTGTTGTGGGGGGGCAGAATATTGTCTGAGATCTGGATCTTAGACACAGAGGTATAGAAATGTCTTGAAATGTATCATTAAGAGAAACAAATACTCATATTTTGAAGCTGAATTTTAATGTAGCTTTGTGTAAGTGAAATCTAGGTTTGTTCCCATAACAACTATTTCACTTATCTAGATGTGGGTGACAGTTCTCACTTCAGTCCAGACTACAAACGCACTTGCCTTTGCCTCGTTGAACTTTGACTACTTGCCAAAAGTGCATTAAGAAACACGTGACTCTGTGGTCACATATAGTTTGTTCTTTTATCCTTTATCTAGAGATGAAGCATGACAATCAATGAAAATTAATCAAAATTAAACATTTTACTCAGTTAAATTTTGTTGCTACGAGGAGACTAGAAGCACACAATTTTTGTTGTGTTTGAAAATGAGATGGTACATGATAGCAAAAAATTTGTGCTGTAGCCTGAAGTCATTTCCATAACCAACAAATCTCTAAAGAAAACAAAACTTAGAATTGTTCACTGATACGAAAAAATAGTATTTTCATTAATTTAGTAAGGTAAATTATCAGATGATATGCAGTCTTCCTGAGCTCTGTTCTCTGAACATGTGAATGCACTCCCATCATTCGAAATATTCTACTTTATACACGTAGAATTCATCTCCATAAGTCATTGCCATCGTTCACTTAACTTTCACTCTTTCGGTGATCTCTCCTAGTAGCAGCCCCATCTCACACATTAATAAGAGATTGCAAAGATTTTTAACTTTCATCCAAAATTCTTCTCTCCTGTATACTATGGGCAATCAAACCAGAAGCTCTGCAAGTAGCTATATTTCAGTGAATTTTTAAGATCTGGAAGTCTTCATTAAACAATTACACTCCATTTCTATACTGTATTTATATCGGCAGCTCAAAAAGAAACAATTCAAATTGCCTGCTATTTCTTGTATCCCTTCAAAGTTGCTCAATTCCTAGTACAAAACAGCTAGCTATATAAATACACTTTAAAAAAAAAAAAACATATTCAGTGTGAAGGGTTCAACAAAACATTTATTCCCCCTCATGGTCCTGTCCACTGTTTTAATAAATAAATGAATATTAACCTTGATAAGGATAACATAAGGATATTTATATAGGGATATTAATTTAGGAAATATATAGGTATCAAAATGGATATAAATTAATATCGGATATTAATATTTCCATAGAAAGCTACATGACAATACAACATGAAAACACTGCCTAAGTCAGTTGTCTTCATAAAGCAGTAGAAAACAAAAATCTGATGAAAAATTAATGCCTTCACACTATGATCAGCATTTCCAAGATTAATATTCAGTTATAACAGTTTTGCAGGAGCTTTAGTCAAAAAAAGCAAAACAAAACAAATCTGATAACAAAACAGCAATCCAAGAAACCATATTGTTCACACTTAAGGTTCAGCCTGTCACTTGAGTCTAGGACAATATGGACACCGTGTTTAATAAAGGTGCTGTGTACATATTTAGTGCAATATAAATAAAAGATCACCTAACAGGGTTGCTTTTTGAATCTGATTAACTATTTATATACTCCACTTTCACATCCATCTCAGTGACATGCCTAGTAACATGACTCCTGATTCAGCCTGGTGGGAAAATATTTGATAGACGTGTTTTCTATACTGTTAGCTAATAAACATCAGCAAAAACAGTAACTTACCTACTACTCCCTGTTATATTATTCTACCTCTGTTCCCCAGTCAAAAATCAGGATGAGTGAAGGTTTCTGCAACTTACACAATTTTATGAGAAAAACCCTTTGGAGTATTTGCAAAAGGTTTTTCAAGTACCACTATAAGACAGTCAACCAATAACATCCAGATATCTTCTGACAGTTTAGCCTTCTTTTTACTTTGTACTTCTCTATGAAACCAAACAAATAATTTCATGTTCTCTTCTTGAAAGAGGAATAGGATTTATCTCAGTAAATTAAATACAAATGACTAGCCATTTTCTTTTGCACTTGATTGTTTCTCAGCCTCATCACGTCAGCTTCATACTGGGATCAGTTGTATTTAACATAATCATTAATGACCTGTATGATGGAGAAAAGTGCACTTCCATCAAATGCACAGATTACACAAAACTGGAGTGAGTGGCTGGCTCTCCAGAGGGCCATGCAGTCTTCCAGGGGGACCTTGACTGCTTAGAAAGTAGGCTGACAGGAACCTCATGACATTCAACAAGTAGAAGTGCAAAGTCCTGCACTGCAGCTGGAGAAGAGCAACACGACGTGTTGGGGAACACCCAGCTGGAAAGAAGTTCTGCAGAAAAGATACTTGTGGACACCAAGTTGAACTTGAGTCAGCAATGGACCCTTGCCACAGAGAAGGTTAAGAGTATTCCTGACTGACTTAGACAAAGTCAGAATTGCTGAGGCCACACTTGTGTCTACTTTTGACCCCTCCAGTAAAAGGGAGACATGAAAATATTGGAAAAAGTCCAACACAGGATCATCAAAATGATCAAAACACCTCTCCTATGAAGAGAGGCTGAGAGTATACTGATTGTTCAGTCTGGAGAAGGGGAGGATCAGGCAGGATGATATCAATGTCTGTAAACACCTGAAGAGAACCTTCAAAAACAGTGCAGCCAGACTCTCTTCAGTGGTGCCCTCTGACAGAACACAAGGTAATGGGCACAAACTCAAATCCAAGAGGTTCCATCTAAATACCAGGAAGCATTTCTTCACTGTGAGTGTGACAGAGCACTGGCATAGATTGTCCATAGAGGCTGTGGAGTCTTGGAGATCTGCAAAAGATTCCTGGACATGGGGCTGGGCACCCTTGTTTGAGCAGGGAGGTTGGACTAGATGACCTTTAGAGGTCTTTTCCAACCTCAGCTATATTTTCATTTGTTATATTTCCATATGGAGGAGGAAGTTTTACATCCTGTTTAAGAGACAAAAAAATTAATTCACAATCTATAGAATTGTTGTAATGCTTTTCCAACCCTTGACTTCATAAGGCTATTCAAGCACACTGCTCTCGTGCCTATGCTGTCTCAGTTTTGATTTAGCTGCTAAGCACCTCTGCTCTCTCTTGCCATAGCAACTTGTTTCACGTTAGGTTTCTTTGCACTAACTCATCCACACAGACAATACATGCTTTTGCATATAGTCTACTGCACTGAAGAGGTGGATCTGCAGAGAAAAAAAAGATGGCACTGAGGAATTAAAGTCTACAGTAAGTAGATTTCATTTCATACATGAATATCTCTATTCTGGGCCTGTGGACTGAATGCCCTTTAGTGGCTGATGTGTATTAGGTGTACTTCTGAAACGCATGTCAGGTGATTTCATACAGAAGGAGTGTAGTTTTTGTACTTGGAGGTCGCTCCCCAATGCAAACGAAAGCAAATACTTGGAAATTAGCTTTAGATGTTCAGCTGTCATATAAACACTAACAAAGGTGTAAAAAGTTAATTCACAGTTCAGCTCCACTTCAGAGTGAACTGAATAGAACTGTGGCTAAAAGAGATACCTAAATCTATTACAGGAGGAAGGTGTTCAGGACTCTGTTATTCCAGTTGCAGCAAGAAAATGAGCCCTTTGTCATGGAAGAAAAGGAAAAATAAGAAATCAACAACAAAAGCAACACACCCACACAAATCAAACCTCCCCACTTTTAACTAAGACTCCTTTATGCTTTTCAAATTACAATATGAGGGATTGGAGCAAGAGATGAAATCCTGCACTGAATATCTGTGTTATAAAGACTAATAGGCTATTTAAAATATTCAGATAGCAAGCAAGAGTTAGATTATCTCTTGTGTTCTCCAAATCTCTATCATTAGTAAAAAATCCATTTTCCATTCTCTTGATATTTGGAAAGGTGGGAGAGGAGAAAGGAACACTGATATGCTGCTATTACGTTTGCTAGACTGTTAATTCATGCATTGCCACCATTTCTGTGATAAAGAAATGATCAAAAGAACTACATTGCTAATAATGGCTGATGGAAGGAAATAATCTCAGTGTTACTGTTCTGGAACAAAGTAGAGGGTACAATCTCTTTTCAGTCTCTAGAAAAGCAACAAGACAAAAAAAACAATTAGCAAATTTAAACCATAATAATACAAATGAATGGTGCAGTTAGTACAACAGAAGGAAGCGATGCCATTTGGAGGGACCTGGACAAAAAGTGAAAAGTAGGCCCATGTGAACCTAATGAGGTTCAACAAGGCCAAGTGCAAGGTCTTGCACTTGGGTCAGGGCAATCCCAGATATGTGTACAGACTGGGAGAAGAACTCATTGAGATCACCCCTGCTGAGAAGGACTTGGGGGTTCTGTTGGATGAAAAGCTGGACATGGGTCAACAGCATGCGCTTGCAGCCCAGAAGGCCAACAGTATCCTGGGCTGCATCAAAAGAGAGATGGCCAGCAGGGCAAGGGAGGTGATTGTCCCCCTCTGCTCTGCCCTTTTAAATCACCATCTGGAGTACTGAATCCAGGCCTGAGGCCCCAGCATAAGAAAGGCGTAGAGTTGTTGGAGTGGGCCCAGTCTAGGCCACAAAGGATCAAAGGGCTGGAGCATCTCTCCGATGAAAACAGGCTGAGCAAGCTGGGCTTGTTCAGTCTGGAGAAAAGGCAGCTCCATGGAGACCTCACTGCTGCTTTCCAGTACTCAAAGTGAGTTACAAACAAAAGGGAGACCAAGTTTTTACACAGTCTGATAGGACAAGGGGGAGTGGATTTAAACTAAAAGGGGAGATTTAGGTCATATATTAGGAACAAATTCTTTATTCAGAGAGTGGTGAGGCACTGAAATGGTTTGCCCAGAGAAGCTGTGGATTTCTTATCCCTGGAGGTGTTCAAGGCCAGACTGGATAAGGCTCCAAGCAGTCTGATCTAGCGAGTGGAAACCCTGCCCATGGCAGGAGTGTTGGAACTGGGTGATCTTTAAGATCCCTTCCAGCCCAAACCACTAATAGGTGTAAACTCAGAAGAGTTACTCACTGAAATCAAATTTTACATATAATAAAGCTTTTGAAGAGTCTGAATTCCACAGGAGTCCTAAGGCTATTATTCCCTTTCTCCTCAACCCTAATTTTGCTTTCCCTTTCTTTTTCCATCAAATTGAACATCATCCTTTCAAGTATATCAGGACTCTATTTTGTTTAAATGACCTAATTCTCAAAATGTTTTATCCCATATATAGACAGAGGGCCAGCAATTACTCACACCAGAAGTGATCTGAAGAGGAATAATCTCTAAAGTAAACTTTAATACTTAACCTAAACAAAACAAATTCATTTAACAAAGCCATCAGTAGATAACATTTTTTTTTCATTTAAAAAGGTGAAATACAGATCACAAAGGTTTGTGCCATTCTGAATCTCCAAAATTGTAATGGGACATGATGACTTCAAGTCTCCAACAAAAATGTGCAATTATTGCAGCTATGCACAGCTACAACTTTTTTATTATTATTATTTTTAGGACTATAAAGGGACACATTTGTTCTAAATGGTAGATATTTCATTACAAAATCAGCATTCTCTTTCAATGAACTGAAAGATCTGTTGATCTTTCTAAACATTGCTTGCCTTGAGATTCCTACTATAGGAACTACCAGCCCCTCAGAATTTGAGAGAATTTATATATATTACTTCTCCTGCTCATCCAAACAACACTGGAACGTCAGTATGCAAATATAATTAACCTCCTAAATAATGGAATTTGGATATCTGGCCTGGTTGCAATTAAAAAAACTTCAGTTTTATCCTTGTCCTTAGAGAGCAAACAAGGTTTGTTTTTTTTTAATTTTATTTTAAGTGATGAAGCTAAGAGAGCTTCGTCCCTTTGGTATGATTTTTAGGAAACCCAAATAAGCACAAATAATTGAAGTTTTATGCTGGCTTTACCGAACTACTCCTGACTGGGAAAACAACAGTGACCCAATATGCTGACAAAAACAGTGCTGTGCCACTTGAATATAAAGACTGAAAGACTCCATGAGCTTGTTTGCCTTAACTTAGGTTTCACAAAAGTGTTTACCAAAATGTTCTTTGAATGTATTACCTCCAATCATGTTTTGCCTTTTAATATCAAATGTCCTGCTGAATAGACAATTTCAGACTCTAAGTAGAACTTGATAGTGCATCATGTGCATTTATGGAATAATGGATCAGTCACTTACCAGTGCCTAGCTTCATTCATGTTCATTTGATGTTGAGTTAAAAGCAAATCTTCCAGGTAACTGGAAGCTGCAATTGCCAGAGTTGAAAATTCTGAAAGCATTACACAGAAAGAGTTACCACAGCACTCCTTGCTAAAATCATTCTTAAACACTATGATATTTGTGTTCATTCACATCTGTTAGAAGCTGAAGAACAAGCACAGCTAATTCTTATTCCTAAGAGTACGTTACCTCATCAATTATTTCTAGGAGACTTTCATTTCAGTTACATTTTTTGTCCATCAAGATTCTCAAATTAAAGAGATCCAAATAATCTGTAGACACAGCCAAATTGAGACAAGCTACTCATGAATATATTACTTAATAGCCATCCCTCTCCAACAACTGCTTTCCTTTTGTTATGCAGTTTATGTATCCGCTCTATAATCTATTGGATAGCAACGTGCATCCAGTAATACACTAGTGGATCATTAGAGAATATTAAACACAAGAGTAACCAACCTCAGCAAATGAACTGGCCCAGATTTTTCTTGCATATCTCAATTCAGATAAGCACTGAAAGTAGTTCAAGGAGAAAGAAACTGTAGTTTTCACAAACTTCAGTAGATTAAATTGACTCAGACGATTGAATATACATGAAAATAGTCAAAAATGAGAAAATTAGGTGCTGTACAAGACATACCTCTAATTTCTAAGTCTGGAAAATTTGGTAAGCCTGAAAACTTCCTGTAACAGGCTTTAATATCACAGATTAGAAAATGCAAGTCACCAGAAAAGAGCTTCTCAGATTGTAACTTTCTATAAGAACCACAGCAGTAACATTCACATATTTTTGCTGAAATGAGCATGATCATTTTCTTCAGTGTGCTGCAAGAAATAAACAGGACATCATAAGGTCCCACAAATGAAAATGCAAAGTTTTGCGTCGGGAATAGAATAACCCCAGCCACACTATGAGCTAGAAACAAGAGGATCTGATAGACCTATTCATCATCACACCCTTGATCAAAGAAGGGCAACTGTGCAGTGGGTTGTGTTAAGAAAAGCATAACTTGCACTTGTGAAACCATATCTGAGTGCCATGTTCAACTGCGGGCTCCATAGAACACAACATGATAGTGAAGTTAGGCCAGTGAAGGACCACAGTGAATGTTAGCAAAATAGAGCACAGTGTTTGAAGACAGGCTGAAGAAACTATGTGTGTCCGTCCTGCAGAAGAGAAGACTAAGGGGAGATCTGATGAGCAGCTCTGATTATTCTGAGAGCTGTATAGAAAGCATATGCACAGTCTTCTCATAGAAGCACAGATAAAGGACAAAACCTAGGACAAGAAGATTTTCTAATAAGGTACAATGGATAAATAGTCCAAATTGCAAATAAAAACCTACCCAGATTACTAAAAGAGAAGGTGACAAAAACTCTCCCACAGCTCATAGCGGTATTGGAGTACTGTTGATGCTACTGAAACTGCTCAGGGAATGTAACCCTGGAGGAAAACATTATACAGACTGAAAACAAGCAGCAATGAGACTGGAAATGGGAACTCTGAACATAGTTGTAGTCATATAAGGAAAAACACAAACTCTACATCATCAGAGCTCTCCCCAACTGCTGCTTGTAACAGGCTAATGTAGTGTTTTAACACAAGTAGAAGGCTAAGCTCCATCATTCTACTCTCTCACTCTCAATTTTCTCCCCCTGCTCAACAGGGGAGAAAATATGATGAGAAAAACACATGGGCTGAGATAAGAGTAGGGGGATCACTTACCAGTTGCCATAATAGGCAAAACATAGCATAAGGGAAATTAATGCTATTAATTATTACCTACAGACTAGAGCAGTGAAGCTTAAAGCAAACTGAAAATACCCTCCCGCTCCTCCTCAACCCTACCCCTTCCCCTCCAAGATGCACAGAGGAGCAGGGAATGGGGGCTGTGGTCAGTCCATAACACTTCATCTCTGCCACTCCTTCATGGTCACTCTCTGTCTCTTCTCCAGGTGGGCTCCCTCCCACAGGGTATCATATCAGGGACCACTCTTCAGGCACTGCTCCACATGAGTCCCCACAGGTTGCAGCTCCCTCAGACCTCTTTCCCCACTGCAGACCCTTCTCCCCAGGCTGAATCTGTTTATCTGTTTTCCATTTTTTTTCTTAAATCTGCTCTCATAGAGTCACAACCTGTGTCGCTCATTTGCTCAGTTCCAGCCAGCAGCATTTGGAGCCAGCTGGAGCTGGCTCTTATCTGACATGACAAAGCTTCTGGATTCTTCTTATATGAGCTACCCCTGCAATCCTCCCCTGTTACCAATACCTTACCACTTAAACCCAATATAGCTGATTAAATAAGGTTAGATGCATGCTGTAGCTTTGCAGAAAGACTTTCACAGGACATATATACTAAACAACTCTCAGACATCCTAAGCTATACTTCCTTTCCTCTTCATAGTATTAACCACAGTGTTAAAAGGGGCTAATAGCACATTCCTCCAGAAAAGGGGTTTTTTGTTACTTCCTTCATCCAGAACATGGCAGTACAGTTCAGTCTCACAATAGCAAAGAATCATACTTGTAATTGCTAAGATGGAAGAATATAATCTTTTCCTTTGAGAGCTGAGAGTGGATTGGTCTTCTAGACATGCATTCAGTTTTTGTTTGCTTTTTCAAATGACTGCAATGATTCTCCTCAGTCATCACATAATCACATTGGGGACAAAGGAAATTAATTTTCAATGTCAGAAAAAATGAATGAATTACACACAGCTGTGAGACTTGCAAGAAATGGGCTTACTCAAAAATTATCTATTTATGGAAACTCACAGGCACTGATCCAACAGCTAGTCTGAAGTTACCTAGGTGTTACAGGAAAAACATCACTGAACTGTATGTCAAGTGCGTCGGGTAAAAAGGTATGGAGTGGTACAACTGTGTCAAGCACAACACCCTTTATGCTCAGACAAGCAGAGACCTAACCTTACCATTGGGGTATCTGTTTGCAGACTGTCAATAGCTAAGATGCCGAAAGGGAGGAGGAGGAGAGAAAAGGGAGGGATGAAGGGAAGAGAAAGTAGAAAGGGAAAGGAAAAGGTTCAATTAACCTTCATTTTGGGAAGGAAATGAAACCTTAAGTCTAGGTTTGTCTAGGCTGAAGCTATTACAGTGGTAGCTACTATGCTCCCTTTGTGATCGATACAATCTAAATATTTCAAAAGTTCTCTTCTGTGGTGAGATCTGTACAAATAATATATGCATGAGAACAAACATATGGATATGTATGCAATTACAGAAGTTGTTTCATTCCATTCAGTGTTTATTGTTCTGTAGCCCACACCAGCGAGTGTGTGGTGAATGCAGCATCTACAGATACTTAAGCAGCTTTACTAAAGGTTCTCACCAAAACACATAGATTATTACAGATCTACTACTAAAAGCAGCACGTGTCCAAGATGTTTGGAAATCTTTATTGCTCATTTAAATTACTTATATTTGTGTCAAAATAGACTAGGAACTTCAGCAAGCGCTTGCTCCCTTCCAGATTTTGTTAATACTGTTGAATAGCCATATGTCATGAAGGCACTTGGTCACATTAGGTTTTATTAGACCTATAGTGTCTTTTTGACACAAATCAATTAAAAATTAAGGGAATTTCTAAAACTAGAGAAAATGTTTGGATCTTGAATACCAGTAAGCTCAAATTTAAGATCATACTATAACAGATTATAACATACACAAATTGAATTAGCAGCACATATTTGGGACTAGACTCATACCATCCTGCTATGCTTAGTTAATGGTTACCACTTTGAATATGTCAGGAAACCAACAGTATGAGTGTGCTTGTTAGAATAGCTTTCACTTCAAAAGTTTTCACTTCACCTATTTCAGAATTTGATACAAGCATTTATACAAGGAGAACAGTTCCCCTTTAGAGCGTAGAGAAAGGAGGTCACAAAAAATTAGATGACTGAATCGAAAAATTATCTCAAGGACACCACCTATCATCATAACCACATTTCCCATGTAAACCTCA
The DNA here is from genome assembly GCF_002078875.1 of Numida meleagris. NCBI lineage: Eukaryota > Metazoa > Chordata > Aves > Galliformes > Numididae > Numida > Numida meleagris. The sequence goes on along the minus strand of NC_034410.1, from coordinate 91,191,817 downwards.
CAAATCAATTACCAGTAAGAATGAGTCTTCTATTTCACACCAACTAAAAATCAAGCAATAGATTATTTATATAAAAAGAAATATATTTTGCTTTTAAAAATATAATGCCTTGCAGTTTAACATTTATCTCATTACTGTCTAAATTTAGTCTTCTTACATAAGTCTACAAAAATTACAAATTGTGTAAGCAGTATTTTATATGTATAGAAGCATGTGAGACACTCTTTAATCTTGGCAGAAATTTATATTGAAAAAATATATTCACAGAAGAATTGGTAAGAATCAGGTAAGAAAATCAGAACACTGTGTTGATGAATACCTATGTATCCAGATCATGAACCAAAGCCTACATTTGACTTGATTAAAATAAACACAGTAGCTCCCAGTTTATTCCAGTATAACCAAATACAGCATCTGACTCCACTCTGTATTTCTCACAGACTTTCTACAATCTCCAACACAAATATTTCCACTGTATCAATAACATGATATTTGATTTCTTGAGGCAAAATTGCATATTAGAAACTCACAAATGCTCATAATTGATTCCAACAATGCAGATGGGGTACTGTAGAAAAACATAGCACACTGTTTTATAAGCATTTTCTAAATTACACATAATTACACACAGCTAGTCTTTTAAGGAATGTATTATTAATCTGTTGGGTAATTGGGTGGCTAATCATCAGTAATAACGATTGCAATAATCTCATATATACATATATATTATGTTAGGCTCATCAGAAGAACAGTAGTTGTGAAGAAGATCATTTTATGGATAGTACTGTGAAAACTGTTTTTAAGGACACCAAGTAGGATTAACTTGATAGCAACAAATCTGTACTAAGAGAAAACAACCACAGGACATAGCACTAAGACAGTTAAACATAAGCTATTTACTGTTAGGAATTTATCATCAGCGTACTTCACTTATGTCTTAGCCAGCAGAGCTGTCACATCTTTGAACTGCTGGGTTCACAAGATTTCAGCAAGTATTTTGCATGAGAAAATCTCTAGCCACAGAGTTCCTTCACAGAACTGCATCAGATTTTTGGGTGGGAGGGGTAAGAAGTTTTAGATATGTAACCAGGATGTTCAGGATGATAGATTAACTTCTTTACGAGAAGCTACACTGTATCTTTTTTTTTTCTTTTCAAACATCAGCAAAACTCATGCAACTACTATGTGTAGAAACACAACTGATTATGCAAGAATTGTAATGTTCTCAAAGTGAAGTGCTTATCTAAACAAAAAAAAAACCCTCAAAAAATCCTTTTGTGTGAATCCATCTATGCTTGATTATTTACATACTTAGAGTCTAGTTCAATGTAAACAAGGAGTAGATGAAAACAATGGCAAAGATATGATCCAGTTAAAGACATAAGTGATGTAAAGTACCTTGAAGATCAAGGAAGAAGATAGATGCAGTCAATCAGTCAGCTTTCATTCAAGCACCAGCAAAGTCCTAAACAGCTACGATCCAGTCACGTGAGAGATGCAACGTATTGTATAGATAAAAATGGAATTGAGCTAAACCGATAAGCTTTTGGAGTAAGGACAAGCCCTATAAAACAGACACCATCAATACATAGTATCCAGTCACATGAGAGATGCATTGTATTGATTTGCGGAATCAAACTCCATAACCTGAGATTAGGTTATAAAGCAGGTATGTTTATTACGGTGCTGCACCCACACCGGATGCAAAGGGAGTCACCGCCCTACCAAACTCGCATAACCATGGGCAGAAATGTTAGATATTTAAAAGCCAAGCTTATACATATTCAGCAGTTTTCCTGGGACCCATCTACATGTTCAGCAGGTTTCCCCAGACCCATGTATATATTCATCATTTCCCAGGAATTCCTGTGCATACGGTCCCTCCCGCTGGTACATACGCTGTAGTTCCTCCTGGTGGTCATTGGATGAAGGCTCGAGGTCTTCATCACTCTGCCCTTTTCACCCCACTGCTGCTTTGCAGAGTCACTCCGCCTTCGGCTGGTTCCTTGTACTAGTCCCTGCTGATAATGGAGTTTCGCCAAGTTCCTTTTCTTATCTTGCCTTACATTCTACTTACCCCAGCCCCATGCAATAGTTAACTCTTCAACTGTCCTCTCTAACTCAGTATTGTTGTCCATGGTTTATGGGCGTTCGGCCCGGTTCTGTGACGAAGGAGACAGGGGATCCACGGGCCCACGCCCCAGGAAAAGGGAAAAAGGGGAAAAGGGTAAGGAGATGGCCCTGAGAGCAAAGAACAGCGGCAACAATCTGAGGAGAAACAAACTAATTTACTAAATAAGATATCGGAATGCAAAACAACACACTATAATACAATATAATTACAATTTAAGCTGATAAATCCAATACAGAGAGAGAGAATGTCCCAAAATCAAGGTAGGCCTTACTCTACTACCGACAATAAGACGGCTGGAGAGCGAGATGCTGCCAAGACGAGAGACGGGTGGAAAAAGGGATGAGGTCTCGTTATCTGCAAGTTTTTATACTGCGAGCTTTTATCTTTTCCCTCCGGCTGGAAAATGGTAGCAGAGGAGAAAAGTACTGTGGGGACTGTAGTAGTCCTTCTCTTCTGAGAACCAGGTACATCCACTACATGATGTTACGATGTGGAATACCAATAACCGAAAATCACAAAACCATGACAATTGTCTAGATTAAAATGGAATTGAGCTAAACCGATAAGCTTTTGGGGTAAGGACAAGCCCTATAAAACAGACACCATCAATACATAGTATATGCACGGAAAGAAGAAAATTACATGTTACAAATAAGTAATTTAACCAGAAGCTATCCTGCCATAGCTACTCAGCCTACTTTTTAACCCATAAATCCCAAGTAATCCACCTCTCCCATCTCTTATATCTAACCTGATTTGTCTGGGGACAAGGAAGGGAGAGAGGGAAGAGGGAAAAAAATAATAATAATAAAACAGAAACTTGACACAGTTCTGTCAAATGTAAACTATCTACCACCTAAGAAGTGCAAACTTCTCAGCCTTTCTATTGATTTTATTGGGTGTTGGATCATGTCCTGTAAGGATGAAAAAGGAGCTGGCTCTCCTTCCCACAGTTAAATAAAAGCACAGAAATCCACTTTTAACTGAATTATTGAGTAAGATTGATGTTCTCAAAATGATGTTGTTTTGTTGTTTCTTCAAGCAAAGTCAGAGGAAATTGAAGTGAATTAAAGAAATTCTTTTACTCCTCAGATTAAAAGTATAACTGATTCTCAACACTCATGATGGAATGCTATTGAAATCTCTAAGGAAACCTCAAGAGGTAGTGGCAGTTGCTTAGATGAGAAGAACGTTAAGAACTTAGTAAGAATACACAGTGAGAATCTAAAGGATGAACTCCAGTATGGCTGAAGAACCTCATTCTGAATTGAGAAAGAGTCAGTGATACATTGAAAAAGCTTAGGAAAAAAAATTACAAATATTCTTCTTTGCTATTAACAGTAAACACATCAACAAATCCACAAGGCTCGTAGTGAATTTGGAGAGAAACAATACAATAGGAGAAACATAAATGCACAAAAACATCTCAAGAATGAATTAATTTTCTGATGTCTTTTTGTTCTTGAGATAGGGTCAGAGACTCCTGGTTTCTACACATAAGTAAGCTCTTTAAAGGAAAGCTTTTTAAATGTCTCATAAAAATTCAATCATTAGCTCAAGTTTTGATTGTACAAAACAAAGACTTCAACAAAAGCTTTCATCCATTTGTATAACCATTCAAATGACGTACATTAATTTGCTTCAAGTTCGGTGCCCTTAGCTCCCTTATTGATCAGAAATGGGGTCCCTAGTCTTATCCAGACAAGTTCTAGATACTAATACTTCACGTTTGTTGAGTGTGAAAATGTCAGTACACATTGATACACATCTGTATGAACAAAAATAGTCCAGATTTTAATAAATTGCACTGGAATATTATTTTTTAAATGTAAATAATGAAAGTAGATGTTAAATTATAGAAATACCTGATTTAAGATCTTGTATATGTGTTAGTTTCAGGCCTTCAGAATACCATCCTGTTAATATACATTATTTAGTTTGGAGATTAGAAAGCTCAGGGGAGACCTTATTGCTCTTTACAACCTGAAAGGAGGTTGTAGCGAGGCAGGGGTCAGCTCTCATCCAAGTAGTAGCAATAGAACAAGAGAGAATGGCCTCAAGTTGTGACAGAGGAGGTTTTGATTGGATATTAGGAAAAAATTTTTCCCAGAAAGAATGGTAATGCATTGCAACAGGCTGCCCAGGGAGGTGGTGGAGTCACCATCCCTGAAGGTGTTCTAGAAAAGGACAGATGCAGCACTGAGTGTCATGTTTTAGTAGGCATGGTGATGGGTTGGACTAGATGATCTTAGTGGTCTTGTTCAACTTTAATTATTCTATGATATGTCCTTACTTCCTATTGTGTGTTATACTAGATTTAGAAGACTTCAGTAAAACATGAAATGTTACAGTCTTTACCCCATTATCCATGTAAATTAGCATGGAAGTAACATTGAAGACAAGGGCACTACTATGAAATTCTTAAAGAATCACTTGATAGGTATCACGGTATTATCTAAGGGTCTGCGTCCGTGACAAGGGGGACAGCCCCGGAAGAAGAAAAACAAACAAACAAAAAAAAAATAAAATATATATATATATATATTGTCAGCGGGTAGGGGCTGGCCCCGGGCAATCCGGTGGCTAAAGCGGCAGGGAAGCCGCGGACCCGCACCCTGGGGAAACAAAGGGAAGAGGGGAAAAGCAGGGGACTCGTAGGCGGATCTAACACAAAAACAGCAGCACCAATCTGAGGAGGAACAACTAATTTTACTAAATATATCAAAAATGGGGCTGAAAATCTTACACAGTAAACTGCAGGAGGACCACGTGCTTTCTCCGCAGGGCAGGAAGGAACACACCCCGCATCTCCCAGGCGACTTCACCACCCCCTCCAACACAAAGACCCTTGGGCAGTGCACCTCCTCCTCTCCCCCTCGGAGAGCCACACACACCAAAAAAGGCAGTTAGCAGTAACCAGGGAATTAACTCTTTAACTGCCTGTGCTTTACATGATGTAATGATGTGGAATACCGACAACAAAAATCACAAAACCATAACAATAGGTAACCGTGCACAGCGTTAAAATTACCATTGGTCTTTTCCCTTCCTCTTGTCTTATAGAAGGGTTTCAGGAAGTCTCAGTCCAGCAACTCGTTACAGCGAAACCCAGCAATCTATCCAAGACTTTACAAAGACAACACAAGATAACTTCATTTACTGAGAGATACAGTATAATAAAGGAAAAGTAGTTGTTTACAGTGCTTTCCAAAACATTTCTGCATCTTCAAAACTTTAGCTCAAACCCAAGCTTGGAGTGTACTCCACCATTACATTTCCAGTGGTGAATTATGACTACTGTTCCCACAGCTATCAATCATTCCTTAAAACCACTACGGGAAAACAGCAGTGAAAAGATAAAGGTCTATTTTAGCTTTCCATGTGATGGCCCACTGATATCATGACCACGCTGTATTCTATTCACAGCATGTAGGCACAACATGATAGACTTCTGAACTCCTCACCTTCTTGCAAGATCTCTGTGTAAGTACTTCCTGTTGTTGCAGAAGTATTAATGCCAAAATATTCATGAGCTGGAAGTGTGGAAAAGTATGAACACTGTATAGAGTTGAGGCTGCTCCTTCTGAAAACTGGCAAGAGATATGGTGGTTATTATGAGAGTGACGAAAGAGCAAAGCTCTTATCATACAATTCACTATGATACAGTAGTATTGAAATCACTGCAATCTCTAAGAGTAGCAGTTGCAAAATACAAGGGCTGCTCTGAAAAAAAATGGCTCCTACTTTATTATGTTGGCCCACAACATCAGATGCAGATGGTAGTACAGCAGTAGAGACCAAACCTTTCCATAAATATTTAATTGCATTTTGTTACAGTGCTACAGATGGTAGCAAAGTAGTAGTCTGGCAGAACAGCATCTCACATGGAAGTGTGTATGAAGCAAAGGTGTGTCATTGAATCCCTCCATGCAGAAAAATGGCACCCATTGACATTGATTGATGCTTGTTGGGTTGGATGTTTATGGAGACCAAACAGTGATCATTAGCAGTGAGTGGTGCATTTCAGCAGTGGTGACAGCAGGTTATCTCCACTGGTGTGGTGTTTGTCTGGTTTTTTGTTTTTTTTTTTTAAACACAAGCAAGGCACATAGGCCCTTGTTCATCACCAGCAAAAATGCATAGCTACTGTTGGTGACAGTGTTGAAAAAAAAAATCTCAGCTACAAAACACTATCAAGTAGTGCTCTTGTGCTCTTCGCATCTGCTGTAGTTTCTTTCAATGGAAATAAATAGGAGGAATTACTTCTGAAGAAACCAGCATAGACTGATACACATTTGTTACTAAAATTAATGCTATCTTGTCTAGAATCAGTAGTTGAGGCTGGAAGAAGCTTCTCAAGATTTTCTAGTTTAATATTCCTGTTCAAAACAGGGTACAGTGTAACTGAGTTTTGACCATCTCTAGTGAAGAAGTCTCTGTAACTACTCTGGGAAACTCGTTCCAGCATTTAACCACCCTCAAAATACAACTGTTTCTCATGGATAAAGACAATTTCCTGTATTTCAATCAGTGCCCATTGCCTTTTTCCCTGTCGCCAATAAAAATTTGATTCCATCAGCCTCTTCTCCCTCCACCGACTCCAATCATGTATTTAGACAAGTAACACCTCCCACAAGCATCCTCTTCTTCAAGCTGAAGAGCTCTTCCCAGCTCTCATTCTCTCCTCATACATCTGATGCTCCAAGCATCATTTTTGTGATCTCTTACTGGAAACACTACAACACATCCATGTCTCTCTTTCCCCAGGATGGGACACATCTCTAGATGTAGAGAGAATGGATTGTTTCCAACACCCTGCCAATAAGGCTCTTCCAAATGCAGCTCAGGATGATGGTGGTCTCTTTGCTGCAAAGGCACATTGCTGAATCCCTGCCAATATATTGCCCACCAAAATCTACACGTCTTTGAAGTAGAACTGCTTTCCAGGCGTTCAGCCACCAGCCTGTCCGGGTGCATAATCTTCACATTTCTCTTGGATGAACTTCATGAGATTTTTGTTTTTCCACCTCCTCAGCGCGTCAAGGTCCCTCTGAATAGGAGCACAAACAATCCAGTCTACACACCACTCCCAACTTGATATCATCTGTCTAATATGTATATCAGATAATGGAGAGGGAAAGTATAACATTTGAAACATTTTTTGAAGTAATGAAACTTTTACTGAGGAGAAATTTATAATTAGAAATGCCCCACTCCCTCTCCCTTTTAACAGAATGGCTTTCAGAAAAGTAAGCCCTGTGAGCACGTACCTATTCAGAGGAACTGAATGGAATCTATTTGCCTTTGTTGCTCAACATCCACATGACAAAACAAGACAGTACCTACTCATTTAACCTATCAGTCAAAAAAATATGTTTAAAGTATATACCTGTGCATTTAAGTCCATCAGATGGAACAATCTTCCTGCTTCAGTGTTGAAATAGCAGCAGACACAAAGTGGTTGAACTGTGATACTGGCTCTGAGCACCTACGTGTTGCATTTACCACACACACAAAAAAGGCAGTTTGCTGTCCTTCCCTCAACTCTGTAATTCCCTTCTTGAGACAAATTAATGAACAAGAGTTCAAAGTAATCATCAGAGCGAATTCTCATTCAAAGATGTACCACACATGGATAAGGCTTGATTGTAAACTCCAGTAAAAGTAATTACACTGTTTCATTCAGAAACAATAGCAAGATTGCCGCTAAGTATTCTATTGTCTGAAGTATCATTTGAAAACAATCAAGGGAAAATAAAAGACAAGAGCAGAAAAATTGTGGAAGAAGCAATGACATTTATTAAGCGCATACCAGCCACCAACAGAACTATTTTTCTGATAGTATAAATGTTTTACTTCATGTAATTGTACAGGACTACTATAGAACACCACACTACTGGCAAATAAAACCTACGTAAGATTCTATGCTTTTAAGATTAGCTCTCTTTATAAAAAAGCTGAATCACAACAAGAAATAGCATTTTAATTAATAACATTTCTAATTTGTTTGTTTAGATGTCAACAGAAAACACCTTAGGAAGAAAGATGTCCAAAGCATGCTTTTATTTACATCAAGACAAATGTACAGATTCTTTTTCTTTCCTGAAAAAAAAATGGTTTGTTATGAAGCACTCTCCATACAGAATGCCCCATTTGACCTGAAAGGCTTCAGAATTTAATGAAGTTAAATGCTCAGTTCATATGGTTGGAGGGTGGACAAATCATACCAAAATGCCAGAAAGAAGGGAAGAAACCAGGTTAGATAAGGACTCAGTAGTGAATATCATCCAAATGCAGCAAACACAACTGGAGCAAAACTCAGAAGATCTTTGGATCCCAAGGTCCTACCTGGTGAGTATTGTCCATATTTGTCATACATCCAAAGAACTTGATCTCCACTATGAATTATATTAGGAACATTTAAAGGAACCACCTTCACTAAGCTCTCTAATCAATAGGGGAAATACTTTATTTCATAGAAACAGAAACATCCCAAACAGAAGTAGAATGACCTTAGATTCAAAGAGGATTCAAAATACTTAAGGTAAAAGCCCGGAATCAGACAAGCTTACTTAATTCCAATGGGAAGTTTTAGTAATCCTGCTAAACATTTTTTTTTTTTTTTAACTAAATAAGAATTGTATGAACAATGAATTCCACTTCAACTTGTCCCCATAAATATGCAAGCTTCCAATTGTTCTTTTCTGATTATTCAGAAAGGAATCTTATTATGTTGTTAACAGTCTTTTTACAAATTGAGCCCAAAGTGACCAATACCTCAAAGTGCATTAGTTATTGCAGGCAATAACCAGCCATAAACTGCTGGATAGTACATTAAAGGAAAAATAGCTCAGAGCAGCCTTCAGCTAACATTGATTACCCTATAGGAAGAAGGTCGTGTACATTTATTTGCCAAGACAAACCAAAAGCATTTTAGGGCAACTGTTCTTTCTTGAGTCTGTTAGGATACATAAACAATTTAAAAATCAATAGCATTTAAAGTTCTGTAGCATTAAAAAAAAAATAAAGAAACACTATTTATGCTACTCTAACAAATAGTGTATGGTTTGTTTAAAAAAAATAAAACACATTTCCACTTCTTTAGAAATTAGGAGAACCTGCTTAAGCATCAGGCCAAACATCAGATGACAGTTTATTATTATTAACCCTGATGCTGCTGTGCTTTTACCATGTAAATAGCCATTATAATTATATATAATCACTGTCTCAAACAAAACAAAAATCTGAATTCCGAAAAAAAAAAACCTCACCCTTTCCAGGATCTTAATAAATGTGGCAAACAGCATCTTGAGCTCACCTTTCATTTTGTAATTGGATGAAAACAGAATAAGATCTGATCTTTTGAATGTAGCTCAATATTTATTGTGTGCTACAGCAAAATTCCGCTTGACATTCTTTACTTTTGAAAAGACTTTAGTGATAATACTGGCTTATATTTCCTTAAACAGTGTGTTTTAAAACATTTTATATTCTTATTGTACTGCCCTTACTGCTCTAAATATCAGAGATTCAGGTTTCCACTTAATTTCATTCTACTTGGATGATGTCTCTTAAGAGTGCATGCATGTTGGCAGAAAAACCTCAGTCAACAATTGCAGAACCCCCACGCCTTATCAACTATTGTCAGGCAGGTTCTTTTAGTCTACCTTTTTCCTACACCTTAATTCCTCCCTCCCATCCCAAGACTGAATTAAGTTCTGCCATCCTTGAATATTATTTGTTCAAGTCCAGGGCATTATTAAGATAGCAAGATATAACTTACAGAAGTTTATTAGCATCCAGTATTTTTAACCCCACAAGTCATCATCCAACATTAATATTCTAAGCTTGTATTTAGATATTGAGAACACAGCCAAGAGAAACCTTTGGATAGCTGACTTATCATACATAGTCACTTACTGAGATATAATATACACCAATGGATAACTGAACAGAGAGCTTAGATCTATTATTCTATAATGATAATGTTACTTAGCATTCAGATAGGAGGTACACACATTTGAGAAAATATTGTTGTTTGGGTCAAATGCAGTTTTGTGCTCGCTAGCATGTTTTCAATGTTGTTCTTAGCTGTAGCATGACCATAAAGCAGATAGCCACAGTTCATTGCCAACTTCACACAGACATTCTAATATTATGTAGTTGTTCATACACAAACAAAGACCTTTCAAAGAATGTGATTATTAAAAAATATGGTATTCAGATATTCTTTTTAAGCATTACTGAAAAACAGTTTTCTTTCAGAGCTTTTACTGCTTGCCAGGCAATAGTCTTAGTTACATCAAGATTCAATCATGACTATACACTATTAACAAATTCTAAATAGACAAGCTTTCTCTGAGTTCTGTCTCAAAAACACAATTTCCACAACATAACCAAGAACATAAGTAGGATGGAGGAGAGAGGGGATGGAGTTTGAGGGAAGGAAGCCTGTTTGCTAGGGAGAACAATATCTTCAATTTTATTTTCCTCCAGAAAGAAATTTCAGCAAGCCCAGGAATTATTTTTACTTATCAACAAAATATGTAGAAATATAAGAATATAAACATACTACCTTTATGTTAGTGAGGTGTACCTATGTTTTTTCATGACGAAGTTCTTTAGAAAAACGTTCTGTGCAACAACACTTGGATAGTAAAAACACAGACGTGATTTGAAAAGAGTGGAAACAATTCAAGCACAAGTTACTTCTTTGAGATCATCTAAAAGGAAAGGCCATAGGCCATTCTCTCAAATACTCAAGTATTAACTTCAACTTTTGAAATCATGTGTTACTTGTTTCCCCTTCTTACAGTAGCCAAGTCTAGTATATCCTTTTATTCCAGCCTGAGGAATCTAACTCGGTACCAATAAACTACAATTGACACACACTGCTTTGTGACAGTGGACAGATGAAGCCTTTCATCTTTGAAGATTTTTGCATTGTCACAAAGCTGTATAGAGTGTAAAAAGGAAACAGGACAAAAATAATATAAAAGGGAATACACTGAAAAGAGCAAGGATAGATGGAATTCAGAAAAGGAAAGAAGACACTAAATGGATTGACTGGAATAATAATGGACAGGAAAAGTTCAGTACATTGCTGTTGTTCAAAGGACAGAAAAACATTCTTGTGGTCACTGTGGGAATCATTTGTCATGGAATAGAATTAACATTCTTTAATTGTTAATCAAAGACTAGGACTGCAAAATAGTCAGTGTTCAAGCAAGACCCACAGAAAAATCAAGTAGGTGCTCTGAAAACAAACTTTATCATCAGAATGATTTACAGATGAAGTATATGAAAGTTGCTTTCAAATATCATACTACAATGAAAATATGCAAGTCAGCTTTGAAAACTTATGTCCTTTGATTAATCTAGATTTTTTGAACAACAGTGTTTTATTAAATATCCTGCTGAGTTTATGGTAATAAAACATTTTATAGTTCACTATTTTATTTAACATACCATATATGGTTTTCATACCATAAATGGTTTTCTTTATTTCCAAGACTTTAAAAGTGTTATCACAAAAAATTCAAGCTGACTATCCACTGGATCCAGAAAATAAAATACTTTTCTTCCAAATTTAGAAGAAAATTGTCAAAAGACCACTATCCAGTTACTTCCACATTTGAAATACTAGCAGAGTAATACTGGGTGCAAGATTAACACATGCAAGCTGATCATTGTCTTCTAATGAGCACAGAATAAAGAAGACAGAGGGGAAAAAAACATTGTACATACAACTCTTTCCACCTCTTCCAAACATGCTGTCAAGAAGAAAAATAATCCACTCGATAAAGCAATAGGGCTATACATATCTAAATAATCAGGAGTGAGTGAAGTTACAGTAAGCACTTTTGACATGGACATCAAATGGAGAAGAGGATACCATGTTTCAAACAGGAACAACAAGCTATCTGGAATAAGTTTCATGGTTTTTTTTGTTTGTTTTTGAAACATTTGCAGTTAATCAGTAGACTGAAATCATCCTTATAATGAATAGCTGATAGCATATAAATGGACATAGATTGGTAAAATCAGAACTAGAGCATCTACAGCATTTTGTCCTTTTTTGAAGAGACAATGGGGAAATTGCTTTTGATAGAAGTGCAAATATAATATTCTCCTAGAGCTTCCTGGAGAAATCAAAAGAAACAGTTTCTGATGCAACTCATTATCTTGCATTCATAAACATCTTACTTCAAATCTAGAATATTAACTGTTAAAAAAAATACTAATCAGGAGAAGGTTAATACCCGCTTTTCATAAGCATTTCTGAATTTAATTGTGAACTAAAAGTCTTATTAGGCATACCCAGCAGTAAACTGATAATACCAACTAAATGTTCAACAGATGTCTATAACTAGAAGCATAAAATTTTAATAGTGCATTTCTTCAGTATTTAAAGACTATACTGTTATCAACATATTTTTCATAAAGGAAGTCATGCACTCCTGTCAGTTATATTTATTACACTAAGGAACATTTTAATATAATAATGCAGATGTCTTCATTCCACAAACCCCAGTGGTACTTAAAGCTAGGATTTCATTACTTGTGCCCAGGGCCAAACAAAGCTATAAGCCTACTACATTCTAATTCAAATCCTGCTACTAGGGTTTGAACTTTTTGTACCATAAATTACAATACAATGCAATCAAAGATCTGCAGAAATGGTAGTCATGGAAACAGTATTTTCAATTCACAAAATTTTAAGATAAATGTGAGAAGTTTTTAATAAACACTTATTTTTACTCTGGACAAACATATTTCCCTTCAAAATATATGCATGTTAATATTATTCCAGCAGTATGGGATATTAAATACTCCTGGATACGAAGTGCCACACAAAGCTATTCACACTTGTTATATCACCTGCTTCCTTCTGACCATTTGAGCCATTAATTTTATCAGCTTTGTTTCTAATGGACTAATACCAAGTGCTTCCCGCAGCAATTAAATATCAAGACTATGATTCTAAGACATTAAATGCATCACAATTGATGTCTAGCATCCTATCACTTAGTTTAAAATGAGAACATACACAGCTTTCCAAAAGCCTTGCTAATGAAAAGGATCAGAAGAACAGGAAGCTCTCTAGTACATTATGTTACTTGGAGCTACAGAACTTTTATTTTTACAAAAACTATCAGTGGAATTCACAGAGCATTACATTAAAGCACAAAAAGTTTTTACACCTAACAAGAAGTGTTTTTCTTGAGAGTTCAATTTAAGATGTGTAGTATTGGGTAATGCTCAAAAGTGAAAAAATTCAAGTTGCTTCACTAACTATTTCTAGAACCATGTTAGCAGTGACTTTTAAGTCATTTGAATACAGTTTGAAACAATCATCTCACTTATTATGTTGAAGCACAAGCATTAAAATCCAGATTGGGCTTCCTGCATTTGGTGCTATACATACACAAAGTAAATGGTAGTTTGGGACACATCAAGCCTTCTAAAACTGTGTCCTCACATATTTGCGTATAAATAAATACTTCACTTGAATTTTACAGTGCTACTCTACTTTTACATCGCTTTTAATAGAGATATTGATTATACTTTATGTAAGCCACTAACAGTCCCAGACTGCTTTATAAACCCTCCTACTCATGTTAGCAGTCATGGTTGGGTGCAGAGGACTCCTTTAGTCAGTCTTTTGTCACCTAAAGTGACTGGGAACACACAAAATAAGAAGAGTCTAAAAAGGACAAATACTCTTCAGAGTACATTTCAGAAAAGTGTTTTAATATTAAAAAAAAAAAGAGACAAACCAGATGTCAAGAGGGGACACATGTTTATTCCTGAAGGCAAGTGTAAGTGCCTTTGAATAAAAAAATCAGACTTGCAAGTGCTCTCAAAACAGGTGAGCACATACTGGTTTTTAGTACCCAGTTCTTTCTGAACAAGGGAATATCCTTCATTTCTGTGTTCCAGCTCGAGCCTTCCTGGAGCTCTAAAAAGAGGACTACAATAGAAACTACTGCTGCTGCTTTTAAGAAACAGTATACAAACCAAGATAATCCATTTACAAAAGCCAAGCAACTTTTTCATCAGAGAAAAGTGAGTTTTAGTTAGATTCAACATATTAAAAGCAAAAGGCACACAACAAAATATAGGCCACCTATCAAGTGGAAGTTGTGCAGACTTGTTGCATGCTTTCTTTAGAGAGGTGGCACACAAAAGTGCTTAAAGTTACAAACAAAAGGCAATTCCCAAGAACTGTATGCAGAGTTTGTGCAAAGCTTCTCTTCTCAGATTTCTTCCCTTCCTACAATAAAGGAGGGTCAGGGTAATTAACTGTACTGTTTTTATAACAATATTGTTTAACAGCATATAAGAAGGTATAACATTTTGAATTGCAAATAGAATTATCCTGAGCTGAAGGGGACCCTCAGGAACTCAGGATCACAGAGTTTAATCGCTGACTACACACAGGACAACCTAACAGTTAAACCAGACATCTAAAAGTATTGGTGTTCAAGAATAATTTGAACACCAACAGGGTTGATGCCACAACCCTAGGGAGCCTGTTACAGTGCTTAATCAACCTCTCAGTGGAGAATATTTTTTCATAGCGTCCAACTAGAACTTCTCAGTCTCTGCTAAGCTTAAATAAGGCATCCTTAGTTCAAGAAACTTGATGCAGATGTTCCACCACTCCCGTGAAGAGTGCAGTTCCCTCCTCATGAAATCAGTCACCTCTGCCTTCACTGCTTCTTTGGAGGCACTCTACTAGATCACAACAAGTAGACAATTCTGAGTGCAACAGCACATTCTGAACTTCTGCATACAATAGTCACAGCAATAGAGAAAAATGCCAACAAATTTGTTGCCAGTCAACTGATGATACACAAGATTGTGAACCTGTTTTACACCACTCCTGTGCCAAAACCAACCACACCAGTAGAATAAAAAAAAAGTTTGGGAAATGGAAGTATATGCAGATACAGATATGTTTGACATGTTATGGTTTTATGATTTTTGGTATTCCACATCATAACAACATGTAGTGTACATGAAGTTAAAGAGTTAATGTTCCAGCTCTGTGGATCATGGATATTTCTGGGTACCTGGTCCTCAGAAGAACTACATTTCCTAGGGGACCTTGCTGTTCTGTTACCATTTCCATTCAGAGCGAAAGACAAAACTGTTCACAGATTATGAGATGCCCTCTTCTCCGCCTGTCTCTCATCCCAGCAGCATCCCACTCCCCAGCCATCTCACCATCAGCATTAGAGTAAGGACTACCTTAATTTTGGAGACTCTCTCTTATTTTATTGGATTTATTAGCTTAAATTGTAATTACATTGTATTATATTGTGTTATTTTGCATTCTGATATCTTATTTAGTAAATTAGTTTGTTCCTCCAGAGATCGTTGCTGCTGTTTTGTCCTTAGGCCCATCTCCCAACCCTTCTTCCCTTTTCTGGGGCATGGGCCCATAGATCCCCCGCCCCATTAGTCACAGAACCAGGCTGAACCTGCCCGTAAACCATTGACAATATGCCTTGATTTGAAGAAATAATTATACAAAATATTCTGTTAATGCTTGCTTGCCACACCACAGTAGTCCTTAGATATTGTGGATGATAACTGCAATGTAGGATTGTAGATGGAAAGACATGTTGTAAGGCTGGTCTGCTTTAACAAGGCAAAAGAAGCAACAAAGGAACGACTAAAATGTGACAAACAGCATCAGGATGTTATCCTTGTCTTCCTTATCTGTGTGCAGAGACTTCTCCAATTGTCTTTGCATTCCACAGCAATCTTTGGGAGAAAAGAAGTATTGGGAGGAAGCACATGGCCCCCAAGGACTAACCATGGACCATCATGATGCTAGAAGGATGCTAGATGACGTTGAAGACTGCCAAATAAGGCTATGTCTGTTAGGCAGTTATTGGGAGTGAATAGGTTAATGAACTTGGGAATGTAATGAATATGTAATACATGTGAAAATATAACCTGTTTACAAACCATCAACTGGTGGAGAGTTATCTCAACGCTATCCCAGCCCTGCCAATGAAGAATACCTTGCTTAAGAGTAACAAAACTTTGCTGTTAAGTTTCTGCTCATTATTTCTTTTAATCAGTCTCCTTATGTTGCACAATGCCTTCTTTCCAGTTTCCATCTAAGAATTGTGTCTCATGACTTTTCATTCTGCTTCTCTGAGTATCATAGTTTTTACACTAGAGACCAAGCTCTATATCCTAAACCATTGAGGTAAGGTTTAAATATTAGAAGAAGATTTTTTCACCACATACTCTTGTGTCCTGATACCTGCTAATAGACAGATGAAATATTTATGCCCAGCTTAAGTTTCTTCTACCTCCTATTACAGAATATCCATAGTTGTAAGAGGCCCACAAAGATAATCAAATCCAATTCTTGGCTCCACATGAGAAGACTCTAAAAAACTTCAAATCATATTTTTAAAAGCATTGTCCAACACTTCTTGAACTCCACTGTACGACTAGACTTCTTTCTCAGAGAAACCAGAGAACATGAATAAAAGGAGTGATCCAGGCCTAATTTTTTAGTTCTACATGGAACTGGAATTCAAATAAAGAGTACTGTTAACTTCACTGTTAAGAAGTGCAGTTTCCAGTCCTACAGTTTAGATAAAACCAGAAATAGCTCAGCTTAAAATTCATGTCTAAGTTACCCTTCTGTCATGGTTTTGTGATTTTTTTTTGTTGTTGTTGATATTCCACATTATAACATCATGTAAAAGCACGGGCAGTTCAAGAGTTAACGCCCTATTTTCCACGGACTGCCTTTTTTGGGTGCGTGGTTATCTGAGGGGGAGGGGAGGAGCTGCGCTCCCCAGGGGGCTTTGTATCTGGAGGGAGTGGTGACGCCGCCTGGCAGACCCGGAGTCCCTTCCTTCCTACCCAACGAGAAGCACGTGGTCCCCCTGTAGCTTACGGTGTGAGAATCTCAGCTTGTAACTCTCTCTGTTATGATTTATTGGCCTCAATTTCGATATAATATTTAGTAAACTTACATTCCTCCTCAGATTGGTGCCGCTGTTTTGTTTTAGATCCATCTGCGAGTTCTCTACCTTTCCCCTTTGTCTTCCTCATAGGGTGGGTCCACAGGCCCCCTGCTGCATTACCTGCCGGACCAGTCCGGGCCAGCCCCTACCCTCCGGCAGTTTTTTTTTCTTTCCCTTCTCTCTTTTTTCCGGGCCTCTGGGCCCGTTGCCCCCCGTCATGGACGCAGATCTTTAGATAACGCCGTGACACCTTCAAATAAAGAATAGATGTTGAATAAAACATATTGTACAGCAGCACATTAAGTGTGTTCTAACAGCATCTTATAAAACAAGAAGTTAAAGATTCATCTTTCTGTGATTCATTCTTCTATAGAAGGCTCAGGAGCTATCAGGTTTACCTGGATTTTGGCATTAAGGAAAACAGTTTCTCAGGGTAGTAATGTTGACTAGCAACCTTATCAACTATTTTGATTGGTGCTTTCTCTCTCTTGCATCTCCTTATCACTGATCTCCACCAAGAACACCAAGTACTACTTTTAAGATTAGAGATAGTTAGGATGCAGCTTAAACTCACACTTGAATATTTTTAGCTAGGAGCACATACAGCTTTATACATTTTATTCATGTATACACTGTTTTGTCATAGTTTCACCAGACTTCTTCAAAGTTGCAAAAGTTACTTTTAGATAACATGCTGTAGGTCCTTGGAAGTAGCAAAACAGCTTTTGATAAGTTCCTTGTGATGCCAAGCGTTGTTAGGAACATCAATAATCATATACAGGAAAAAGTTCACTCACCCAACTAGCGGTAGGATCTCTGGCTACAGAACACTCCTTATCAGGTAATAGGAGACATTCCCCTCTCAGAGTCTAGCCCTTAAATGAGTCCAGGGAGGGGCAGACGCTGGGTCCACCCTTCCTGGTCAGGTGGGAAGCACAGGTGAATTGTTTGCACCTGTGCTTCCTGGATCAGCCACCCTCTTCACCAGGTGCTCAATCATTAGTTCAGGGCATGACATAACAGTTCCCTTACACATGCCCTTATATTTAACAAGATCTTTCTAAATAAATATTGATGTAATTTCAAAAGCAGTATGGGTAGACCCAGTCATAATTCACAAAGATAAGCCTATGCCCTAAGAAACTGAAAATAACTTAGAGAGCTAATGTTGAATTACTAGTGTATAAAACAGTTTTAAATAAGAAACTGTTCCTAGCATTTGGAAAACATCAGAATGCATTACCGTTTAAAAAAAAAAAACAAACAAACCAAAAACTAGAGGAAATTATTTGTCCATTGATATTTTTAAACCATTTCTGATTACCTGCAACAATTGAAAAGTACTCCAAAAAAATGAATTAGGCAGAACCCAGTAAGTCACTTTTCTGAGACTTCAATTATCCAAATAATAAATTAATCAATAAAGGAAGCAATTCAACCATAATTACAGACCATAATTCTTACCCTCATCTTCTCTTAATTGCAGTCTACAAAACAATTTGGTAGGAAAAAACAGAGAATAATATCATTTTAGGAATAATTTTCTAAGACGGCTTCCATTCAGGTTTTTCTTATCATTCTTCCTTCTTCTGACTTTCAAGGAGTCATTTATTCAAACGTATAATCTTCTGTCTCACTTTTTCATTGGGCCTCCATTCCAGCTTTATTTTTTTAATTATTCAGAGCTGCAGCTAGCCAACTGAGTTCATCATTAACTCATTACTGGCCAGCATCTCAGAGCAGGTTTCTATGTGCTGTCACAAATGCATATTATCATATTTGTATTAAACAATAAATGCCAATGTTTTAATTAAGAAGAAACATAGGTTTTTTTTTTGTGTTTCTATGACTACCCTATGTAGGTCTTTCAGATATGGGAACTCTGCCATCTACAATGTTTTGATCAAGAAAAAAAAAATGCAGCTGCTGATTATATCTTTTTGCTGTATGACCTTTTTAATTTTTTTATTGTTTTTATTTGTACATTTTGATGATTTACTGAGTGCAGCCAACAAGCAAGAAAATATCAGTATACTCAAACTCAACAATGTAGTAAATGTAATAAAGATAGATCATGATACATATTCCCAGATATCAGTACTATGAATGTGTTTTCACAATTTCAGATTATAATGCATCATTACTATGCAAATGAATTGTTGAGCAAGTTTCATAGTTAGCACATATGTCCACAAGGATTCCGCCATGGAAGAAAAAGAGCATCAGTCCCAAATTCAAACTGGAATATTAATAGTTACCTTTCCCTTTATATGGAAGCTTAACAAAGAGGTGGTATACATTTGAGTTTATGTTTGGCTTTCCAAGAAACAAAAAAAGCAGTAGCTGTATCTTAATTATCCTTTTTAATTTGGCCCCAAAAGCCTGCAAAAGCAAAGCAAAATTATAATAAGCCAATACCCAGCAAAACATTCTGAGAAGTGTTACACCAGGCTTTGAAGGGTGTTATCTTTCTAAACTACTTTAGAAATTGCACCTCATCTTTAAGATATAGAACGTATAAAATCTACTGAAACCAAACAGTCAGACAGCATAATAACCCCTTTCACTATGTCAGCCTTCCATTTTGAAAATCCCAATGACGCTACACAGTTTTCTTGCAAGTTTTTTTTTATCTAGGACCTCACTATGACACTGCTTGGACCAAGCTTTGCTGCCAGTACCTAGAAAAGAGTAAACCATATCTCTATTCTGCGATATGTTGTCAGGTACAGTTGATTTCCAGATGCACACAACAACAAAGCAAAACTGGTTCCCTGACCAAAATACAATCCACAAACCTTTTCCTGTACTTCTCTCTCTTCCTCTGCCATGACTCAGTAAGGGTTTCACCCTTAGCCCCCACTCAGCCTTTAAAGGCACGGTCTAATTAGTAAAACTTTCAGCATGCTTACCTCTACCAAAATCTAGAGCACACAAATATTTAGCTAAATAAAAACTAAGGAAGCCTATTACATGTTAAATATAAATATAATTTTACAGAATTGTTATTACTGTAAAATCCACCTGTTAATTCATGTCATCTAATATTATCACCTACAAAACAGAGAATGAATTCATGTGTTTTTTTCCCTTTCACTTAGTAATCTCACTATGGCTGCAGATACTTCTTTAAAATGAATGACTCCAGAGAGATATAATTCATTCACTTAAGATGTTTCAGCAATGAAAACATTAAGATTAAGCATCCCATTTCCCTGTCCTTGAGTTGTACTGTACTAGCTAGATAACAGACTTCAGCAGCCTGCTGAGGTACAAGATCCGTGTCACCTGTATGGATTTACTTAAGGGATTGGCAAAGGGTAAAAGAGTTTCAGATGAGATTTCAGCTCCCCTTCTATCCTCCAGTCACCCCTGACCAGTTCAGTGAGCAATATCATTCAACGACACAGTTATGGTCTTAAAAACATGCAGCTCCTTCAGGCAAGGGTTGTATCACAGACTTTAGTTAACGGGTTTTTTGCATTTGATTTATAAAACTGAGTATCTTGAGAGTAGTTGAGAATAAACCATTCTAACGGAATAAAACATTGCCTTTTTGAATGTATAAAACCAAACACCAGGAAGGAAAGACCTTAGACTTTTCACTATTGTTATTTAGGAATGTAACTCAGATGAAAACAGACAAAGATACCTGGAGTGGTTGTTAATTCAACAAACTGTCTCATTATTTTGGCACATTGTGCTAATAGGAAGATGGGGAAGAAGTAAAGTTTAAAAAAATGCTAAGCCCAAAGAAGGCAGGGCCACTTGAAAGAGGAAGAAATACCTTTTGAAATTATTCTCATTTCCTTCAAGCCCATGCTTAATTTAAAGATTTTTCTTTTGGTCCTCTTTTGCCAATGTTCTAATCATCTTCCAGGGGAGAGAAAAGGCAAGGAATAAAACTATATTTCAAGGTATGCTAAATAACCTGCATAAATTCTTTGTCTATTTAGGAAAAGAGATTCTTTTTCTTTGTGGCTTAGTTATTATGTGCTTCTCAGAACAGCTCAAGAGCCTATTTCTATATTTCTTTCTATGTTGATGAGTTGGTCTTTGCTGGTTGCCAGATGCCTGTCAGCTGGCAGTCTCTCTCCCCTTCCTCAGCAAGCCAGGGGGAGAAATATAATGAAAAATCTTGTGGATTGACTAAAGGACAGGGAAATCATGCACCAGGTACCATTATGGACAAAAAGTACTCAGCTTGGAGGAGATTAATTCTATTGTCAATTAATAGTAGAGTAGAAAGGTAAGAAATAATAAAAAAAAAAATTAAAAAATTAAAACCACATTCCCCCACCCCTTTTCTTTCCAGACTCATCTTCATTCTCAATACTCTATTTTCTTCCTGTCCAGTTGGCACAGGATGACAGCAAATGGGGGTGGCAGTTAGTCCATAATGCTTCATCTTTCTCAACTGCTGCAGAGAGACTTTTCCCTTCCTTAAGTCTGCTCTCCTAGAGCACATCCAGCATCGTTCATGGCTCAGCTCTGGTAGCAGTGGGTCCCTGTTGGAGCAGCTGGAGCTCTGATCTGACATGGGGCAGTGCTGGGCTCTTCTTGCAGAGGTCACCCCTACAAAAACTTGCCACATAAACCCAATGCACTTTATGTGCTCAACACAGCCTTGAGGAGGTTCCTTTACCTTCATATGGGTTAGAAGTCTTTAGAATTGGAGGTAGGGAAAACAAAAATAATATATTTTAGGGAAGCACTGCTGTTTCTTAAACATATTTTGATGAAAGCTCCATTCCCAGATTGCTGAAGCTTCCATGGAATTCTGTAATTACTGTCTACTACTGTTGGGAATGTTAAAAGATTTCCAAAGAAGAGGAAAAAATAATGCAAAAATTATCTACTTGACAAATGCGTTCTGACAAAGTATCTTTCATTTGCTTTTCATTTGAAATGGTTGCATTTTGCAACCATTTCATTGGTTGTTTTTTTTTTCTGTTCTATCTGTAAGTTCTTCAGGTTGGGACCCTGTCTTCATCTATGTCTATAATGCACCTACAAAACAGTATATAGAATCACAATTAATAAACATCATCTCCCCCCAAAATCTACAGGGCTATTCTGCTGCTAAATTGATGTTGAAAAGATCGACATTAGCATGCACAAACTCATTCTTTTTGGCTTCAGGAGGTCCTTAAAGAGGGATTTAAATAGGATCACTCTAGGCTTCCAAGGCATTGGAGATACCATTTGGATGAGGTGTTTAGGGGATGCTGTGGAGAAGCTGTAACTCTACAATGATATCCATGCCTCAAAAGATCTCAGGTCATCCATGAGTTGAGAGGGACATACTCTTGCCAAAAGGCAAATCTTATCACTTCACTGCATGACAAAGTAAAAGTGTTTTAAAGGGATTAGGTTTTGCTTTTCATGGCATCTTAGTCTGCTAGAGCAGTAGGCAACTGACCTATGTACAAGCAGATCTGAAATCGCTTATAACATTGAAAAGACCAAGAATTTTATTCCAGTCAATGGAAATTATTTCAGCTACATTTTTTTCATTTTAGAAATAGAATTAAGAAGGCTAATTTTTTTTATTACTATTTCAACGGATCCCTAACATCTCTTAGGATCAAAGTGACACCTCTTGTCTTAGAAAAAGTTAGCATATACTTTGCAAGAGGTGTTCGATCTTCCATCATTCCACGCAGTTCTTTTCGGAATGTGAGCATAAAGTGGATATTAAATTGTCCTTTTCTCATTATTTTAGTACATCTTCCAATAAGCTCAGACCAAGCTCCTTACTCTGATTTAACTATGAGATTATATAGTACAGGAATTGTTTTCAGAGAGATGAATTGTGAGTATAGTCAATAAAAGTAGACAAAGGTAATAGTAGACTTTTTTCTTCTACTGTTTCTGTTTCTACAGTTCAAGAAAAGTGACTTTCTGCATCTCCATTTAGTAATTATGAACAGAGAGTAATCATTCCTGCCGTTGTTAATGGGAATTTTAGTTTCTGAGAGAAAAGTATCATTTGGAACAAAACAGGACAGATTCTGAGTGCTGCAAGTCAATGCAACTGTTTTGCAGATTGAGACTTCCTGATTCAGTTTCACAAGAAACAGTTGCTGTGTCTTCTCCGTGAAGTCTGCTAAATCTACAGACTTGCAGAATTAGCAGACTCCTCAGCATTAGAAAAGCTTCTCACAAACTGGATTATTGATTCTAGCTTCTGAACTCCTGAGACATCTCAGGAGGTCATCTTTGCGGTATATCCAGGAGTCTGGAGCATCTCTGGGAATCATAGATCTTCAAGTCTCACTGAAACACAACTTGTACTCACATTGACACTTCAGGTTCAACACTTCAGAATCAGCATTTCTGTTGTTCTCAAGTATGCTTTTTTTTTTCTAGAGCTCATTGTGTTTAAACATATTTCCCTTTCTTTTGAAAATGTTTAGACTCCAAATAAACCCTTTTTTACAGCTTTTATAGTTACATAATAAACAGAATTTCTAGGAAAAAAAGCCTCTATAAATGTTAACTTTATTATTTTTTATTATAAAATATTTTCAATTTTATGTTAAAAGAGTTTTCTGACATTTGCAGATCTTGGAGAAGTGAACTCTTTTTTAATGTAGAAAAAATAGTAGCTTTTCTTTTTTCTTTTCTTTTTGTTTTGTTTTAATGTATAATAGTTTGGCCCACCTGATAGGATCTCACTTGCAGATCTTCCATAGACACATTAATACTAGTGGAAAGTAACAAAAATCTCCTTCTTTGAGGCTGCGTTTGAAGAGAAGGAAGATCTAGGCAGTGTCTCTGTAGCCTCCCTGAGGTACTGTGTCAACGCAGGTATCAACAGCATCAAGATAAGTGAGAATTCCTAGCTACTCACAGATTTAGTATTATTACCTTAAGTATGTGATCTGGAATATATTACTCGGCATTGCTTTATGTGTAGTTGCAAGATTTCTCCCTAGCCTACTTTCAGAACAGATAAACAATGATATGCTGTCACTGCACATTTTAATTGCCACAATAAACCATCCTTTGTTGTCCACACAAGGAACAGGACAACTCTAATCCAAGAGAGACTTTCATTCTCTCCTAGAGCCCTAATGATACAGGAAAATATTGCTCTTTGTTCTGTACTCCAGAGCAGTTTCCTGTCAACTACTTAATGCATGCCATTAAGATAAATGATCTTTAAAAAGAATTCTGTCAAACTGTCTTCTGAGAAATGATCCTGTTAGTAAAAACAAACTTCATGTAAGGACATACATCATTCTCTATTTCAGAAATTATAAGGAATCAGAACATCCTAGTTTTTATATTCTATACTGGTAGGAAAATGTTCTTCATTATAATCTAAGTAATGGTTTCTGAAGTCAGAAGAACACAGTAATGGAGTCCCTTATGTTGCCTTGTAGAGAGAAATTCTCCATAATGTAGAGATACCACAGTGATTTCTGCAAAGTTTAATAAATAAATTAAAATTAAAACACTTTCAGACAGAAGCTATGTACTCAGAACCTATAACATCTCACTTAACAACAGTATTTTACAGAGAACAACAGAAATGGATTATATCATGTGCAGAAGAGGAACTATCACTTTTGGAGATTTATGGTTACATGTTTTCCATAGCTTTAGCTTGTTCATGCATGCATCAGCTCTCTGGAGCAAATTAATCATCCTTGTGGCATTTGATCTGCTTTTCTACATTTTCTGAGCCAGTATAAATAAATCTCCCCACAGTTTTAGCCTTCCAAGCAAACTGGAGTCCCAAATTAAAGATGAGAATGCCCTGAAAACCTTTTTATACCTAAATCCCAACAGGCAGGAATTTGCATATTAGTCAAACAACAGTTTTAATCCCAGCACTGCCATCTACTGAAGAGATTATTATATGCTTTTCTGGAAGATGTACTTTTAACTCATAGACAACTTATTATCTCAGTAACTGGTTTACTGGATAAATGGAGTTTCTAACCAGATAAAACCAAGCTATCCTATACAGCCTGGCCAGATAATCAAATGACTTTAAAATATACGTATAAATCCAATTAAAAGAATGGTGACATTTCAGTAATAGTGAATAGACAAATACAAATTCACTTTGCGTAGGCCTGCATCACTCTGATTGAAGGCAAAGAAATCCCAGCTCATTTAATTAACTGGAAATGGAAACAACTACCATTTCAAGTTAGTAGGAACAGATATTAATCAACTAATTGCTAATTAAAAAAAAAAAAAAAGACCAAAAATAATAAATCACTGTTACAAACTGTAGAGAGATGCATGTAAACTGTACAGGACAAACTGCACTGATAAAATTTACCTTCCCCTGGATAAGAAAATTTAAATAATAATTGAAGTCCAAAAGCCTTTATCACATCCTGGTCCCTGGGATACCTGCCAGTTCCACAATGAATAGAACAGATAACGTCCAGATAACTTGCTATATACGCTTTGCTCATTGCTAAAGTAACTCTTGTGTGAAGAAAACTACTCATGATGTTTGTGAACTATATATAGGGGCCACAATGTAATGACTGCATTTATCTACTGAGTTTACCATACCATATGGTTTAACAGTACAAAGCATTTCCAAAATTTCCTCTTGGGGAAGCAAGCTGTAATTTCTGATGAAAAAGTATAGTAGGCCAAGTTCTGGTGCCAGAAGTGGGAAAGTGTCTTCCTGCTTTTTTAGAGTGAGTTGAAACAATCATTACACAAAGGGCAGACACTGGACATTTTTCGTTAGCCCAACAGTATATGTGTCAAGGCACCACAGGTGCCAGTAACTCCAGGGTGCTGGGCAACCCAAGCCTAGTGGGGACCTCATGGGGTATTAGGGCAGGGCCTAACAGCCAGACTTCATCCTGTTACCCTGCTAGGAGCAGGGCAGCCAGGGACATGGGTAGCCCAGGCACCAGGCTCCTCCCTGGGAACAGAGAAAGGCTATGGTCAAGCTTTGACCTGGGCCTGTGGTGGGCCTGGCTGGGAAGGACTGATGGCTGGGCAGGACAAGGCTGCAGGGAGCCGCAGATTGGCTTTGCTGAGATCTTGCTGGGGAAGGGGGCTGATGGCCTCAGGGCTGATGTGAGTGCAGGGGCTTTGGGCCATGTCAGAACCTCAGGGATGGCTGTGCCACAGGGCCATGGAAGTGTGTTAGGTTAGTTCCTCCTTAACCCATCCCTCCTTTGTAAGTGTAATTCGCTGCGTTTATCTGATGACACAATTCAAAGACTTCAACCAAAAAGAGAATGAAAGCTACAAAAGGCTACTTAAAATATGTATTTTCCATTACACTCCCCTCAAAACTGAGAACTGAAATATTTCAACTAAATCTACAGCAGATTTTAAAAATTGAGGTGAAAGTATAATCTCAAAATACACATCAGTTATTTTTCTGTTGTTTTCAGTCAGCTTATTGGGGCTAGAAGAATTGCAGTTAGCCAGACTGTTCGCTTCATGCGGCCAAAGAGGAATAAGGAACAAGGACTCATCTGGAAGAGCAGCACTTGCCAGGGGCACACAGGGCACACCAGAGGAAAACAAGGAGGAAGAGGCAAGCTAGCTAGCCTAAAATGAGTCTGATGGTATCTTTTGACAGGCCAGGAAAAGAAACCCATTGTTAAGGAGCAATACAAGATTCACTTCCCACTAGCACTGACAGGAGGGGATTACTCATGCTACCTGTATTTTCAGCAGTTGGTAGAACCAATGAGTAGTTCACACAGAGTGAGAGGAACTAATACACATGGAAAGGCTGTTAAAAAGCAGCAAGAGGGAAAAAAACAAACAAACAACTGGAAATAAGCAGTTGTGAGAAAAGAAAAACAAAGAAGTGCTCAGAATTCTGTCAATTCAATTCATTTTTGAGACAAATATAAAACATTATATCTTTCATCTACTTTTGTGAATTGATTTTTTTCCTTCTAAGTTGGAAATCATCTGTAAAAGCTATGTCCCTTCTGCTTTGTTCCTCCACTGCCACATCAGACTGTAGTTAACATCTTTCTGACACTTTCATTTTACCATGTATTTTTTTTTTATATTGCATACTTCAGTTTCTTTCACTCTCTCTTTCACTATACCTATTTCTCACTGCAGTCTGATCAGATGTGTTACAGCCCCTGAAACCTGATTTATTTGTTCCCTTGCTCTCTCTGTATTTTCTTTCTCTTTCCCTGCATTTTGTTACAAATTTTGCCTTAAGACTCAAACTCTGTAAATCTTTCTTTTCCAGTCTTGGAAAAAATACTAGCCTCTGATTCTTATTCTAGTATTTCAAGACATGTCCCATGCTTTACACCTAATTCCTCTTCCCCCCATGCCCTATTTGTCATTTCACCAATTCATCTTCAGCCTGGCAACAGCCCCTTCCAAACAGAATTCTTGCTTTCATTTAATACTGTTCTCTTGTCTTCCGTATTCTTCAATTTGTCATTTAATTTCAATTCTCGGCTTTTTTTTTTTTGTTGTTGTTGTTGTTGTTTGTTTTTTTTCTGGCATATATCAATTAGTGTTTCTTCATATTTGCCTGACTTTAAGGTGCTAGAAAAACACATGATGGTAAAAATATGAAGAAAATAAATTATTGTTTCTAATGTCAGGTTAGCTGATGCTGAAGCATCAAGATACCATCTAAATGTCACTGAATGTAATAATAAATTTTCCACAGCTTTCACCAAGATTCAAAGTATTAGTAGAAGGGTGTCAGCTATACACTGTATTCCTTCATCCATTACTTATTTCTAAGCAGATCTGCAGGTCATGTTGCATCCAAAAATTTGTAGAAATATTGCAGAGGCTCAGACAGCCTCTGAGTGATAACCCAGTGCTACTCATCCATTGTGAGTACCAATGGCCAGGGAAAAACAGTGAATCAAGGGAGGATGATCCTGAAGAACTTGAGAGACTAAGTTGTTACTTCTCAGTCTATACAGCAAAAGGAAAAGGCTCAGTAGATGCAGAAGTATACTGTGTGTCAATACCCATCTGAGGGGTTGGCATCCTATGCAGGGCTTTGTCATCCATGGCCATAGGACCAAAGCAGTGATTGGCTCCATCTGACAAAATTGAGTAAAAGAGCTGTTTGTTGTTGTTGTTGTTGTTGTTTGTTTGTTTTCCAAACAAACTTGCCAACCTAATGGCAAAGGCTTTAAGGTAGAGGCTCTGGGGGGGAATATTTTTCAAGGGATGAACATGGAAAACTGAGAGAAGTGGAAAACAGGAGGTAAAGAGGCAAATGTCTACATGACAAGATGATAAAAAAAGGCTTCCGTAATCCCTAAGAAAGCAGCATGAATGGAGGCCCATCTCTGCTGCATCTGTCATGAGTTCATCCAGGAAGAGAAAAAAACTAGAGTAATAAGAAGCTATGAGCAGTTGCAGGATAACAGAAGCACTGTGGACTCAGCTCACAGGACTGCCCTGCAGTGGGTGGCTACAGGCTCTTTAGCAAGGTTGGCCACAGAAGGAGTAAAGGTTGTGCTCTCTGTAGAATAGCAGCTTGCATTCATGGAGCTTTGCCATGAAATAGTTCACAAGCCAGTTGAGAGTTTGCAGGTCAGGATCAAAGGGAGGCTAATGAGTATGCTGTTGTGATGGCTTTCTGCTACAGACCTTCCAATAAAGTGGCAAAACAAGAACCCCTCTTTATGTGACTGAAGGAAGACTTGTGATCAGGAAGAAGGTTAAAAATATTGATTGGTCTTGGAATTAGGAAAGCCAAAATTCTGCAGTAATTGAAATTGGCAGGGGAGGTAAATGGCAAAAGGAAAGACCTTTGTAAATATGTCAACAGGAACAGCAGATGATTTTGTGATTAAAGGATGGAAGGGATTGTATTACTCGAAACTTTGTTTGCCAAGGTCTTTACTGCTAAAGTATACCATTAAACTCTCCAGGCCTCTGTACCTAGTGGCAGTCTCTGTGAATGAGGCACAGCCTAGAGTAGGGAAAGATTAGTTAGGAATCAATTGAGCAAAATGGATGTACAGCAGTTCATGAAACCACGTGAGGCATGTCTGAAGTCAATAAGGGAGCTGGCCAAAGTCATCTTTCAAAATCTAGGTGATCTCTAGTGACAAGAGAACAAAATGTGTCTCATCCCTCTTCAAGAGTACTAAGAAAAAGGATCTGGGACACCACAGGCTATTCAGCTTCACCTCAGTCTCCTCACATGGAAGTCATTCACAAGCACATGAAGGACAAGAAAATGAATTGGACTGGCTGTCAGCATGATCTTCACTTGTATCTCCACAAGCAATCTGAAAAAGTATAGACTGATGACAGGGAAAATGCACCCTCAGAAGGTCTGTGGACACCATATCTAGAGGACGAAACAGATATGCTAAATAACAGGAATGCTGTTCAGTGGTATTTTGACAGACTACGAACTGGGCTGGTAGAAACTCAAGAAGTTTGATAAACTAAAGTAGGAAGTCCTGCACGTTGAATAAATTATCTGCATGCAGCAGTATTGTCTGGAACTGGCTGGATAGAAACAAGTTTCACAGAAAAAAAAAAAAATAATGGAGGTCCTGGGGTCATAAGCAGGACATCTGTCAGTCAGCAGTACAAACATGAAGCAAAGAAGGCAAATTGCATAGTAGGATGTACTAGAAAAAGCATAGTCAGCAGATCAAAGGAAATGCTTATTCCTCTATATTTCGCACTTGTGGCCACATCTGGAGTATTGTGTTTGGTTTTGGTTCCCTGTACAGTAAAGCAGTGACACTGGGGAGTAAGTCAAGCAGGGGATTATCAAAACTGTAAGTCATCAAGAGCCTATGGAGTTTTATCAACAGACCATTTGGGCATTGGGCAATTAAATATGAGTAGGGACTTCTTTTCAAGTCCAGATTAATTCACCGTTTTTACTGTTCAAAAGAAAGCATATGGTGATTTGCAATCTCAGGTCCAGTACTAGAGCACTCTTGAGAATTAATAAGTCTGATCATTGCCATGCCAATTAAATGTTGTTCCAAGTTGTCTTTCTCTGCATCTGGCTGCCTTGAGCATGGGTAGAGTTCACAGCAGTACAATCTCTATCCAAAAGATATTCTGAGCCTAGTTTTTTCTAAGCATGATGTAGACACCTTACGCCTTACTTAGAGTAAATCTGACGATCAGTAGTGTGGTAAGAAAGCCTGTTGCTTATGGGTTTCAAATGTTAAAGTACGCTTGCAAAACTAGTGTTAACTGCTTAGTTCAGATATCACCTACAAAAGGTCTGAAAAACATAATAGTGCACAGGTAAAAAGGATGCTACAGGCAAACGCATTAGATTGGATCACGGTGGCAAATAAGCAAGGTTTTTTTTCTACTCCCAGTAAAAATGAGGTAATGTTATATAGTGTATGTAGGCTCCATTTTTGTTTTCAGGTAGTAAACTATCTCTTTGAGGAGAAGTGAAAAACACTAAAACATTTATCTCAATTTTTATAAAATGCTCAGAGGTCTGAAATGTGCTAGCTGCCATCTGATCTCTGGCTCCCATAGCTCTGTAACGATAATTTTGTAAAGTTTGCTTGGGGATGGCTTATATATTTGTTACACATTGCAGCATTCCATGCATGAGTAGGGTACACTGTGTAATATGTCTATCTATATCGAATCGCTGTCCTTTATAAACAGTTTGGTATGGTCACTAATCACATCTGCATCCTTAGACCCACCTAAGTTGCCTACAAATTTTCATGTAATTTTGTTAATAGTATCAAAGCTAGAGCTCTATCAAAATATTTTACATACAAATGTTTGTCTCATAGCTGTGGCTTGTACATGTATGTCCATACGTGTACCCATAAGCCTTTGGTGTTTGGGCAAAAAATAGTTATCAAACTTTCAAGTGTTAGCAGACTTTCTTCCCTTTCCCTTCAAATCCTGCACATACGTTCTCTTTCTCACAAGGTATTCATGACAAAAGATAACTGGAAATTTAAAAATCTGGTTTCTCATTCTTGTCCAGTGCCCTAACAGTTACACAAGAGAGTGTACTTTCTAGAGAGGGGGGAAAAAAAAAAAAAAAAAAGGTTTATAGTGTCTATGTTCATAGGATATTTTAGGGGGATTTAGGAGAACAGGAAGGTACCAAGTCACTTAGTTATGCAAATCATGCTTTCTGAGAAAACAGATTGAAAGGGATCAAAATATTTACTAGAAACCACTGATTTATATCCAGATCAGTTTCACTGTTTTTGGTTTGGTTTGGGTTTTTAATAGATTTCTATTCTTAACTAGGCTGAGTTCTCTTAACTGAGTTCTGAGTGCTGGGCTGTGGGATCAGACAACTTGTGAACAGCCAGCTAAAGCTGTCATCATTTTGTATGCACAACATACTACACAGTTATGAATGAGAAGCTGAACAAAAAAGAATTTTTTTTCTTAATACTCTTAAAATCAATGTAAAGAGACTTTCAGATATAAATGAAAGAGAAAGGGAGAACAGGAGAAAAGAAACGAAAGTGTCTTAGGCAACTGTGAACACAGTCTCTTATCTTCTGGATAGTTTTAGCACAGTCCACAAAGTAGAGGAAAGCAATAGAAACCAAAGAATAGAAGGGAATTTTTTTTTTTTTAAATGATGCTTTTCCTGTCTGGGTGAAGTAATTAGGGTCAGGGACGATTCCTATACAGGGACACTTGTATCCAGAGAGAGTATAAGGTCCAATTGAAATCACATTAATCTCCATAAAAGTTAGTTTAGGGGAGCCAGCTGCTAGAGTCTAGCTATATTCATTTAAATTCCATTCTAAAATACTCCCAATCATACTGTTGTGAAACAAACTGAGAGAATTCTGCTGTTAGAAACAATCAATAATTTAAGAAAATTCAAAATATTCTTTCTTATATAATTTCATATATATTTTCTCTGGTAAAAATAAGCCTGGAGCTCTGTGCTATGTTACTGCTCCAAATGAACAGATACAATGTTGGAAAACTACTTATTCTCTCTCCACTGAAGTCACCGCAGGACTCCATGAGATTAATTATATGTGGCAATATAATGCATCTCTATGCAGAAAATGTTCACACATGCAAAATTAAAGCAACATATAAAAACTATTATTACTGAACAGCTAAAAATAAGGGACATATTTTCAATTTGACTTTGAATATATATCATAGGTTTCCTATCCACTGTCAATAAAAGGACAGACTGAATCCATCTGATGTTTTGAAGCAGATCACACAAAGCACTACACAGCCCTAGAGGGTCACTTAGACCAGAAGCGTTCAGAACCTGAAGCAATGAATGCCTCAGTTACTCTGATTCACTGTACCCTAATGTTACCTGAACTGTAACAGATCTCAGCACTTAAATGTATACTGTTACTTGCTCTTACTTGGTGTACTTTTGGATCTAAGCAAAGATAGACAGTTTAAGGTTTAGAATGACAGTAAACGAAATAGCAATTAAGTTGTTTAGGTTATGCTTCAGAGAAAAGAAGGCTAAACTTTAAGAGAAAAAGTCAAATCTGTCCACAGATTCCTAGCTAAAGGTTTGCTTTTTGTACATATATATATGTACATTTATATGCATGTTTGAATATTTGCACATACAAAAACATTTCAAAGAAGTTTCAATTAATTGAAATGTCAGGTATAATGAGAATGTTACATAACACAAATAATTACTGCTTTATGAGCCTCTGTATCTGTTGAGTCATTATAACAATACTCTGAACAAGATTCTTGATCTCACAAAATATCTCTTTTTTAGATTCCTATGGTAAAAATAACAGCTTGCTTTTATAATGGAAAGACAGAGGTCACTCTGAAAGTAATGTCTCCTTTTTATTTCCATGGAAACTACAACAGATACAAAGAGCACAATAACACTATTTGATAGAGCAAATTCTCAGCTACAAAACGCTCTTTTTCAGCATAGTCACCATCATTAGCTCTGCATTTTCAACAACAGTGAACAAGAGCCTGCATGCTGCACTAGTAAAACTCTGCACCAGAGGAGGTGACCCACCGTCTCTCTCGCCACTGCAGAAATGTACCACGCACCACCTTGCTGTGCTCACATCCACTGTTTGGTCTCCATAAACTCTCAGCAAGCGTTGATGAATGCCAGTGGGTGCCATTTTTTCTGCGTGGAGGGATTAATTTGCACACCTTTGCTTCATATGCACTTCCATGTCAGACACCATTGTGTCAGACTGCCCCTCTGCTGCCATCTGTCACACAGCAACAACATGTAATGGAATATTGGTAGGAAGGTTCACCCTCTGCTGCCTCTGACACCAACATCTGCCTCTGACATCATGGGCCAACTTAATAAAATAGGAGACATTACTTTCAGAGCAGCCCTCACAGTATCAGTGAGTAACATTAATTTAAAAACTTAATATTTCTTGAGTTTTGGAACATTAGTTTACACCATCTTTATTCATGTATATTTTTTTAAATACAGAATTCATCATGGTACTTATTATTTGCTTCTCATTGTCTTTATAAGCCATTCTCTATGATACCTAATCTTCAGAGACATGGCACACCTTTATTTTGCTGATGTATAGTTGATGAGATTAAATACTTCAGTGTATACTAGCTGGGAAGAAACGCAATATTCTAGGTATTACTTGGCATGTGAAGTGCAAATTCATGATTATGCTCAGACTGTAAAAAATGCAGTTATTGGTATTTCGATTTTACTGGTAATGGCTAACAAGGAAATGATCAGCTATGTGAGTAAGCCAAATAAGGGTGGAAACACTGATGTTTTGAAAATGGATTTATAGCATGAGTTCTCAAGATACTTGTAGGACTTTGGTTACATTGTCAGGATATACTGAAATACATTTAAACTGATACGTGTTTTTCATTTTAACTATAGGTTTGCACTTATTACTACTGATTTTTTCAAGTAAAAATAACTGTAGGTAATGAACCGAAGTCAAAGCCCTAAAATTCAGGCCCATACCTACTGATATTCTCCATAAGATTCCTTATAGAGGATTAGACTCTACAGAAGTAAACCAAGTAGGATTAGCCACTTCATTAAAAAAACAATATATCTATTTTACTATAGCACACTAGAATTTTGCTGATACTAGTAAGCAACTGATCAAAAGCTTTGCCTATCATCTGACAAGCCGCCTAATCAATGTCTAACTACAGTCACGATGCATCACACAATAATTCTCAGTTTATAACCAGTTAATATGATAGAGTTAAAAGGTGAGCCGTAATTGAGTATTTCTGAGTACTCTGACAGATGAAGACAAGCCAAACAAAGGAATCTGACCTATTGAAATGTTGGTTATTTTGCAGTGAATCATTATTGTTTAACAATAGAAATAGAAATGGGTGTAACTCATCTGATCAAACATGGTCTTGGAACAACTGTACAAGAAAATGTGGAGTTCAAATCCTAGGAACTATGCATTAGCTCAAAGGCCTGACCTGACCTTTCAATAGTAAATAAAACAAATGAATTCTTTTTTCTTTAGTTATATGTAATTTTAATGGACCTTCATCTGACAAGTTGTTACCTGTGAAAATCATGAAGTGTATTGGTGACACTGATTTTTGAGAGCTTGTTAACACATAAGATTATAAAGGATTGAAATAAGCTGTTAATTATAGCAGTTACTTTTAAGCAACTCCACCTGTGACTCTGCCTATTCCAGAAATGAAAGTCACATTGGAAAGATATGAAACCGCTTTCGGCTGTTTCTTAAAATTTCATCTGTAAACAAGCACCTTCTACTTAGACAGCTTGTGCAAGATAAAGATTTGGTAAAAAAAAAAACAAAAACAAAAAAAAAAAAAAACAAAAAAAACCCAAACAGTCCTACTTAAAAATGTCACAGCCAACAAACAAAATGTAACTGCTAAACATCTCCCTAGTTTCACCCTGTCTGGCTCTCTCCTCCTCCCACCAACATAAACAGATCCAGCTCACAAGATTCTGACCAGTAATGAGAGACACTACATGTCTATCACACCCACTGCCTCAGAGGGTGTGAAAGGGCACACTGCTTTTTGCAAGATCGTGTTCAAACTATGCATGTAAAATTTGAAGATATACACGAAAGAAACAAAGTGTGTGATGAATATCATTCCAAACATAGGTTTTGGTTTCTACCCTGCCAAGTATCCACTGAAGAAACAATAAAACAACGCTCCCAAAGACACACAAGTGAGAGGGATGCAGCTGGTCCCTGGAAGGGAAGACATCAAATGCAGTGTTCTCATAGGAATAATTTACACAGCAATTTATGAGCAAGTTTGAAACTTGTTGGAAGGAATATTGTGTTATTACTCCCACAGGAACCAAAGCTGTTACTGTGCCACTAGCCTGCTTCACAATGTTATGTTTTACACTTAGTAACTGTCATGGTGCTCCTCAACATGAACTTAGCACCAGCTCCGAATGATACCCAATCAATGTACTTTTATAAATTACGTTAGAGAAGTCCATTCTTTATGTGCCAGAAGGCTCCTCTAAGCAGCTTCACATAATATTTCTTGTTGCATCCTACAGTGCTTTGTATATACATCAAAATATCTACTGTTACCAAAGACAAACAGGTTGCACCTACTCAAACGCAGGTACAAAATGAATTAAAAGAGGAAAGAGAACAAATATTGCCAAATACAAAACCAAACAACTCCAAAAAGCTCAAAGGGTGGTGACACACTGGAACAGGTTGCCCAAGGATGTTGTGGATGCCCCGTCCCTGGAGGTATTCAAGGCCAGGCTGGATGTAGCTCTAGGCAGCCTGATCTAGTGGTTGGCGACCCTGCACTCAGCAGGGGGGTTAAAACTTGAGGATCTCTGAGGTCCTTTTCAACCCAGGCCATTCTATGATTCTATGATTCTAAAAAAAACGTTTGTAATCAGTGTACAGTGAGAATTTACTGCCCTATTTCCTTTTAATACAACTGTTTATATAACAGTGCCAACTTCACAGCTTAGCATGAAGGACACACAAATAGAATAAAGAGGGAGAGGGTATATTAGAGACTTTCTTCCATTCAGAAGGTTGGTAGTCATGTATATGTATTTAACTTTATAAACATAAGCATAGTCAAAATTAATAGACTTGAATACATGAAGTGAGATATTCAAATTCCACAGTTTCAGTGGCTCAGAAGCTTTCAAGAATGTGTCCAAAGAAAACCTTGCAATTGGCATTGTTTGGCTCAGGAGAGAGCCAGAACTAAAACATCATCGCCTTATTCAAGGCAGACGAACCATGGTATATGGGAAAACTGAAAGTGGTTATGGTAGGCATAATTTCAAAATTACTGCGGTAATGTAACAGAAACTGAAAACTTGGAACTCTGAACCAAAATCAGTGCATATTTCCTTGGGAAATGTGATCAAGTTTTAAACACAAAAACCTAGATTTAAAAGTAGTTTTACACTACCTATGAAGTGCTTTCATAACTATTTTTGTGTTTCAATAGAAAAAGGTTGTCGCTGACTCAGGTTTTATTTCTTGTATTTAAACATAGCCCCGTTATATTTTGCAACTAGAAACATTACAATCATGCCAATGCACAAGGAGGAACCAGTAAATGCAACTCAGTAAAAAACAAAACCAGAAACTCATTCATTCAACAAACGGCTTAGCAAAACGCCAAAGCAAACACCAATCACAAAAACATACAAAAATGTTAAATATAAAATTGGCTTAGGTTTTAGCCATCTGAGGTATCATAAGCAACACAGATAAGTTTTTTTTAAAGAATATATGATTTTAATTGACTTTGTCCCTTTAATGATAAATTTACAATGAAAATGACATGTCCACCATAATTTCGAAATACAACATAGCTACCACTGATTTGCTGCAAATGCCTTTGCATTGTATTTGTTTGTGGCAGAGGAGTAAATCTGATAAAAATAAATTCTTATACACATCCACTCTTGTGGGTTTAATAACAAGATGAAATATTTAAATAAATGAATTTAAAATCATATCAAAGAATATAAACATCCCTCCTGGATCTCCTCATGCAAGAATGTCCTCGGCACACTGTCATAAAGTGAAGACAGGAGATTTATTTGATGAGAATGAGGCAAAAGTATGCATTTGATGCTGGCCTGGTATTTTTCCACTTGTCAACTGGAGTAATAACTTTTCCTAACCTCCAGTACTGATCGCATTCCACCCCCACAACTCTGAGGCCATTTGTGTTGGGAAGAACACACATGGCTGATAAATACATGGCACCTACGCAACTTCTGGTGAATTTGCTGATCCTCTGAGGCCCCTCTCCCAAATGCTGTCAAAGACACTAGGGGCAGCTGTTCATATACTTGCCATGGACAGGTCAAGTGGAGGTGGTCTTATTTAATTTGGAAGAGTTTGCTCCGCCATCTCTTTGAGCTCTCACAATGTGTACTCAAGCATTGGTGAAAAAATACATGAAATAAATATCAGCTAAAAACACCCAAACCACGTTTGGTAATGCAAAGAAAGGATCTATTTTAGGGTCCGGTCAGTTAAGATATTCAGAGCTTCCACTGTTGCTTCTAGAAATGTCAGGGCAATTCAGAAATGTCAGTTCCTTTACTGGTTTCCAGATTGTAACTGAAGGATCATGTAGCTCTTTCTCTCTTTTTTTTCTCTCTTTAATAGGTCTATAAAGATCAGTTGGAAAGTGTAGACAACAATTGTTCACTGGTTAGCTTTACTTAGAGCTACAGGGTATATATGTGCTTTGTTTTGCCTTATTGATCAATCTAGCTTACATTTTTAGCGCATACAAATAAAAATCAGAAAAAAAAAAGTCGATGAAAAACACGAACAACACAAAACAAAGAAGATTCCAATCGTGCAAATTTTGCTTCACTGGATAAAGCACTTCTTGACACAGTAATGTCCAGAATACCCCTCCCCCAGAAAAATACAGGATTGAGACTGAAGCCATACTTTTTTTTTTTCCTTTTTTTTTTTTCTTTTTTTTTTTCCTTAAGGCTATACAACACAAATAAATAAAGCATGGAAAGAAAACCTCATTGGGCTGAACACTTCATTCTTCTGGCTCTGGAGTGAGCCTCTGACAAAGCGATTGCGTG
Organism: Numida meleagris; assembly: GCF_002078875.1. NCBI lineage: Eukaryota > Metazoa > Chordata > Aves > Galliformes > Numididae > Numida > Numida meleagris. Next base: position 91,153,656 of record NC_034410.1, on the reverse strand, counting down.
GTCCGAGTTATTTGGCTCATTGGAACAAGAAGAGAAAGAAAAGGGGAAAAAATGAACGAGAGGAAAAAAAAATAATAAAAAAGAAGAAAGTCAATGATCCCAACAATAAAATCCGAAATTGACTTTACAATCACAGGTACAAATTGCTCAGGTCGATAATTTCATTTCTCCTAAAGATCACTGTCGTCTAAAACTAATTAGAGGCGCAGGTTCCCGAGGAATTGTCAATATTCAAAGCAAATGTTGGAGTTTAGAAGGTTATCGTTCTTCTACTGTGACAGTCTGACGGGGTGACTGGAAATATTGTCATGTGCTGCCAAGTTCAGGGTGTTGTTAACTGAATTCTTGCTCCAGCTCATCAATCTGTCTCCTATTTGGCCTTCTTTTATAGTGGAAAGACTAAGAAGCCAGAAAAGGTTGAATATTTCCACCCTCCCATGAGGTTACCCCTTTCCAGTTTGAGATGCACTTTGTCTTCTCTTTCCATGAGGAGCAAGACCCCGTTGCTGGCTGCTTCTCTGGTGACGTCCTGATCCCCTGCAAAAGCTGAAATCACTGGGTAGCCGTTTTGCATTAAACTTACCTAGAAAGTGCAAAGAGAGAGAATCTGAGTTTTGTCAATAGCCTCAGTGACTTGCTTTCCCTGTGCACTTCATTAAACTTTGGCACAGATTAGAGATAGAGATGAGCTATGTGAAGGCAATGCACGATTTTTCTCATGTATGCAGAACCTTTTATCTAAAATAATCTGCAGCCTTATTCTTTATCTGATGGGTTTATAAATGGGGGGGCGGGGGGGAGAGGAGGGAAGTAGGGATGAGTATTAAAAAAAAAGCAAGACAGCATCTTACTTAGATCACAACCCACCTGGATTGTTTGTCTGTTATAGACCTTGACCACGTGGAAACTGAAACTATATATCCCTTTCCTTGGTGCTACAAATATACTGGAAGCAAGATCAAAATGGTTGCCAATATTAACTAATACCTGGAAAGTAAACAAAGGAAAAAGATAGGGAGAGAGACAGAGAGAGAAGAGAGAAAGAAATCAGACCTCGCCTTAGCAAAGTGCCAGAGACAATCTGACATGAGCTCCATGACCGATATAAAGCCTACTTGGAATGGTATTTGCAGCACAATTAAAAGTGCACTGCAGGGGAAAGGAGTCAAGTTACAGAGGCATTAAAAAAGCGACGCGGCTCATAAATGATTTAGTTACGCTGTGATGAGCTCCTAAGCCCGTTAGATTAAGTGCAAATGTCCACACTGTGCTGCCAACGAGGCAAAGGTGGCAGGAGGTGGCGGTGGCAGGGAGGTGAGGTGAAATAAACACAACTGGAACTTAGCAGATCATGAAGCAAATACAGGTTTTTTAGCCTATACTGCTGAAGCCAGGACTGCCCTCGTGTTTAAAAGCGTATACAACTGAAATGGGGCTGCGATATTGCTCAGGAAGAGAGAAGGAGAGAGGACCCTCAGCACCAGGAACATTTGTCTGAACATCCATCTGCCTCTCGTGCTTTCCATCCCTCTGCAATCACCCCGGGCACTGGGGTGAGCCCACTCCTCTTCCTCAGCAACAATCTGAATTTCCCTTTTTTTTTTTTTCAATGGCTTTAAAAAAAGTAAAATGAAATAAAATAAAATAAAATAAAAAGAAAGGGAAAAAAAAGGGAAGAGCTGAGTCCTCTGGCAGAGGCTGGAATAGAAAAAAAAATAACAACAAAAAACCCACCACGTTCCCGTGGCAGAGGCTCCCGTGGGGTGAGCCCGTGGCGGCAGCTGAGCCGCGCCCCGCACCCGCCCGGCCCCGCCGCCGTCACCGTTTCCTGAGCGGCTCCACTCGGCTTTGCGGGCTGCAATCCCGGTATTGACGGGGAAAAATATAAAGGAGAAAAAAAGAAAGAAGAAAAAAAAAAGCCCTGCGAGGGGCCAAACCCTATTGTTTCCAAGAAGCAGGAGGGAGGACATTAATCCGTTATTGTGGGAACCGAGGGAGGAACGCTTTAAAACTCCCAGCTAAGCACTGCGGGGTGAAGTATCTACAGTGTGCTATATACACGAAGCTCTTTTTTCCTTCTCTGCCGATCCGACTTTAGGAAATTTTGCACACAAGGAATAGCACTGCGAACTCATCAAGGAGGGACAGGTACGCAGGTGAAAGACGGGCGGGCAGACAGGTTAAAAAAACAGGGAAAACAGTGCGTGCGCGCATTTCGGATGACCCCGCAATATTGCTTCAGAAGTCAGGAGAAATAATAATTAAAAAAAAAAAAAGTTAAAAAAAATCAAAACAATTTAAGAAGAGAATTTAATGGCAAAACCCAAGCGGAACGGCGGGGCAGGGCAGGGCACGGCGGCAGCTCGGGACGCCCCATGCAGAACCCGGCGTGTGCCGCGCGGGGCAGCCCCGCTCCCCGCCCGCAGGGACACGGTTCGCTAGCGCGGGGAACCCCTTCAGCCCGCCCTCCCCGCTGCCATACGCGCTCGGCACCGGCAGATGTGGCGTTTCCCCCGCCCGTAAATCTCCGTCCTCCCTCCGCCCTGCAAATGGCCATCTCCCGAGAAGGACGCGCTCCCGTCCCGCCTGCCCGCAGCGATCCTCGGGGGTGCCGAGGCACCAGGTGGCACGTTAGAGTACTCCGTCAGCCACGGGACCGCCACCACCCCAGAAAGCCCCGCATGCACCCCAGAGAACGTCCTGAACTCTCTTCGGGGAGTTTAGCCGCGGGGTGGTTACTAGCGGATGGCGGGGAGGAGAGCGAGAGGAAAGATGTAAAGTGTAACCACGGGGCGAGGGGATGCCGGCGCGGGAGCAACACGGACGAAGCGGGCGGCGGCTGACCTGGTCGAAGTAGATGGTCATGGTGCGGTTGCTCATCTCGGAGGGCTCGTGGTTGGTGCTGCGGGTGGCCGAGAAGGCCACCTTGGCGCTGCCCGAGCGCACAGAGATCCCCAGGGAGGAGGTGATGGCGCCGTCGGCCGAGGGGCTGGAGTCGCACACCACCAGGCACTTCCCCTCCAGGACGATGGGCTCCGTGTCGTTCTGCGCCCGCACCGGGCACCCGGCGGGCAGCAGCAGCAGCAGCAGCGGCAGCGCCGCCGCCAGGCAGCAGCAGCAGCCGCCCGCCGCCTCGGGCAGCGCCCCCCGCCGCCGCCGCCCCATGCCCCGCGCCGGACCACCGCCTCTCGGGCTCTCCGCCGCCGGGCGGGCGCGGGGAGGCGGAGGGGGCTGCGCGCCTGCTGCTGCCGCGGCGCCCCGCGGCCAGCGCTCGGCGGGACGGTGGCTGGGAGGCGGCGGGGCCGCGCCTTCCTCCCTTCTCCTCCTCCTCCTCCTCCTGCTCCTCCGCGCGGGGCTTCCTCAGAGGGCGGGCGGCGCGCAGCCTGGCGGGGTAAGGGCGGCGGTGAGGCGGCGGCCGGGAGCCGGGCACCGCGCAGCCCGGCGGCACCCCCGCCCCGCCCTACAGCCGGCACAGGCACAACAGGTCCGGGGGAGACCGCCCTGCCGCCGCCTCCTCTTCTCCCTTTCCCCGTCGCCCAGCAGCTCCGCAGCCACCTGGAGGCGGGGGCAGCGCCGCACCCGTCGGGTCACACCGGGAGGACCCTCCCAGCCCCGCGCTGTGTCCCCTCGGGCTCCCAGTGATCCCTCTGTCCCCTCCATCCCCAAGGCTCGCAGCGCTGCCCGACCGCGCTCCGGGAGCCGCCGCCGCCCTCCTCCTGCGCTCGGGAACCCCCTGTACTTCCCGACTCTTCGTCCCCACCCCGGGCTGTCCCCGTTACCACGGACCCCAGAGGCTCCCAAAACTCTCGGGAAGGCGGCGGGAGGCTCGGACACCCCCGCTCCCAAACCGGCACGCAGAAAACACCGCGAGAAGCGAAACCTCCTCAGCCGGCGTCTCCCTGGGAAGTTGCCGCTCAGTTTTCTCCGCTCAGCGGAGAAATCACTGAGGTGTCAGATTCCCCCCCCACCCCGGGCCGCTCGCCTCGCTCCGCGTCGCTAATGTTTAAAGTGATGTTTTGCAAAGGGAGCGGCCAGCGAGGAGGGGAGCGGCCTTTTACCTGGGATGTCCATGGCGGGAGAGGAGGGCTGGCTGCGGAGCTGGTCCGGGACCTAGTACTGCTTAGAGAAAATGAGCCGAGATTGCGCTGGCAGAAAGAAAAGGAAACAGGAGTCGCCTCTTTCTCGCCCGCCCATTGCCAATAATCCCCCCCGTCCCCCCCCGGCCGCCACCAACAGGAGTCGCCTCTTTCTCGCCCGCCCATTGCCAATAATCCCCCCCGTCCCCCCCCGGCCGCCACCACCACCCCACGTTCTCCCTCCTCCCCTCCTCTCTCTTTCTCACACACACACACACACACACACACACACACGCACGCACCCGGCAGGGATTCAGGCTCCGGCACCCCCCGCAGCACCGCGGGGCTCCTCCCGCCGCCGGCTGCAGCCAGAGGCCGGACAGTCCCCTCGGTATCTGCACCTACACTCGTCGAACTGAACGCCGCTGAACGAACGCGCCAGCGGGGCGTGAGCACCTACGGGCAGCCGGGCAGCATCGCGAGCTGGAAGCTGCTTTGCATTCAGGGTTTAATACAGATAACAACAATACAGAACACTAAAATGGACACGCTGTCGGGACCACCGCACCCCGAGGTGCGGAACAGCGCCCAGCGCTCAGCTCCCCATTAGGACAGCGCTGCTGCCCTGGGGCGGCCCCGCTCCCAGCCCTGCGCCCGCACCGCCCGCAGAGCGGCGCCATAAGCGGGCGTGTTGCGCCACCTGGCGGTGGCGGCGGGCGCAACGCGGGCCGGGAGCGGGTCGCGTCCCGGAGGGCGCGAGGGAAAACCCCTGAGGGCCGGGCGCCAGCTGAGGGCTGGGGCGGCCGCCCTGTCCCGCTGTCCCTCCGGTCTTGCAGAGCGATGGCGGCGGCGCTTACGACCGTCAAGGTTTATCATCAAATAGCACCGGCTGCAAGTGTTTCGTGTGTCTCAGCGTGAGGCTGCTGCTGGGAGGGAGGGGACGGCGAAGCACTGGCAGTGAAGTTTTGCGAGAGAAGCATTGCGTTTCCATGCACACCTCTCTGTGTTTTCTGGATGCATATGGCGTTTTCTCGGAGATCCTGATATGCAGACTTCAGCATCTGAAAGTACGTTAGAGAACCGCACATAAATCCAAATGGTGGTTGTAATGTTCCCGAGCTGGAGAAAAATTTGCAGGTGTATCTCTGTAGTAAAATTACGATCTCATCTATGAATGAGTGCTCCTGTTTCAATCTTCTGCTTTAACCACCAGTAAGGAACCCCTGCGGGTGTCTGCCTGATGATTTGCACTGCGAAATTAATCATGCCCTGAAATCGCGGCTAAGCAGTGTGCAGGGAATACCTAACCTATAGCTCCTTATTTTAAATGAGAATTTTATATTAAGCCTGAAATACTTGCGTTTGATGGTCTTTTTCTTTCTTTTTTTTTTTTTTTTTTCCTCCCCCCTGTGCTCAGGCATGCAGGAATGAGAGTAGAAAGCTGATATGTGTACTGCACTAATAAGTATCAGAAAATCAGAGCAGGAACCAGTCTGTGGCTGCAAGGCAGCACCCATTCTGCAAGACAGCGAGAAGGACCACGGAAATTCATCCAAAGATATCATCACTTGATCTCGTATAGCTCTGGTACACTGGGGAGTCTTTAGATCAGACTAGTCATTGATTATTACTTTGCTGTATAAACGAGGGATGAAAGCAGAGCCAAAAGATTTGCTCCTTGTTTTATGTGACTTACAACATAGGGCCCAGTGGTTAAGGGAGGGATGGCACGTCATCACTTCTCCCTGCTGCTCTTAAGAAAGATGAGCATAAAAACTAAAGGCAGCTGGAAAGCCCTTAAATCTACTGTTCATCCACAGAAAAACACATGAAATCTTGCCTTTCTTTTAATATAAGGGATGAATCCCACTTATGAATCCCCTTTCTCTTTAGGCAGCTAACTTGCTGAACTGTCAGTACAAATCAGTACAGCGTGAATGCAAACGGGAGATACAGAACAGTTATTTGTAAACAAATCTATAATTATATGACCTTTAGAATATTTGTTAAAAATAAAGCTCCACTTATTATTTCTAATTAAATACTCTCCTGAAGGGATCAATCCGCGGGCTTCATGGAGCAACGTGGCTGCCAGAATTACAGAATTATTTTTGCATTTTCCTTTCTTTTCTGAGTGGACAGGCTGCAAATACAACATTTGGAATTACTAGTTGCAGTTCACTCTGTTAAGGAATGACTTCAGAAGGTATAACTTTAAAGAAAACAGATAAAATGTTTATAGTCCTCTTTCTTGAGCTCAGAGTTGCTTATGCTGGAAAAGAATTGTATTATCAAGCTCATGCCATTTTTCAAGCTGGCAATGCAAATGTTTATACCATAGACACGTTATAGTCGATGGTGTGGGAACTCTACAAGAAAGGGAAATGCTCACTTCACTGGGACCTTCCTTAAGCTAGCACTCACCTTGAACTCATTTAAGCCAAAAGCTTCAAGGGGAAAAGCTTTTTGTCTCATCTACTAAATCAAGTCATCAACAGAAAGGTATTTTGATCAGTAGCTCCCAACTGTTTCCCATACATTATTTACATTAATGCTTAACAAAATGGGACACTTCTTTCCTAAAGAAAATACATGCCTAACTGTTCCTGAAATTAGTTCACAGATATTTGCATGTTTTATCTATATGTTACATACGCAAGCAGATGAATAGAATGCAGAAAAAGAGGTGTTCACTTAATGTGAAACACATTTTTGTCTTCCCATAACATGAGGATAAGTTTATGACAGGGACACAAAAACAACTTTTATGATCATCCAGGGTACAGAAGACTGAGTTCTCATTTAATAAAGAGACTGCCCTTTGGCTTATCAAATGTTGTTTCCATGGATTATATATCCTTCAAAAATATAACATAAACATTACAAAATGGAATTTGATAAATCTGATTCTTTTTTTCTTTGCAAGTGTACTACCGGTAGAAAAAGTGTCAACCACAGTTTGTGGTTAAATCAGTCGTGGTGACACTCCCATCATCCCACTCCCCATGTGAGTTAACTTCTCCGTTACATTCAACTATTACTATGACTAAAATAATATTTTGTACATTCAAATTAATTCATTCTTTATCTGTCTATCAGGGCACCAGGGCAGATTATTTTACAGCTACCAGCTATGGCATTATAGCTACCAGCTATGCCAAAGATTATATAACTTTCTGATGATAACACACGCAATATTTTCAAGTGCATGCAACCTAGAAAAAAAAACCCAACATAATAAATTAGAGTTCATTCACAGAGTGAAGCTTATACTGCTTTTCTCCTGAGCCTTAGGGCCTCAAACATCAGCCAAGGCTATATTTTCTCCTGCAGAGGAAGACTTACCATGAGTGTTTCTGAGGTGTCAGTTCTGAATTGCAGAGGTACTCCACTCATAGGAAGGTCAGGTCTATAGAGGGAAGCTTTTGCATCACACATCTTCATATGGAATATGATGTACAATATAATTTCAGAAATATTTGCATAACATCTTGCACACTGAGAGAAAGACGTGCAATTCCTCAAGAACGCTTTATTTTTTTCTTGTAAAAATATCAGAAAAATGCTAGACAGGAGTGTGTCTTAGAACATGTAACTTTATTTGCCTCCATAATATAACTCTGATTTCCAATGGTTTGTTAAATAATTAATGAAAGCATGACATACTAAGAAAGAATAAAGCACTGGAATAAATTTTAATTGCAGACGTAATTAATTATAGAGCTCTGACTTGATACTATTAAATATTAGATTGGTTCTCTCTATGCATGTATTGTAGCATTCACAGCTACTTGGGTAATACTACTTTTTCTTCAGATGTGCAAACTTACTGAAACATTATCAAAGGTTTTCTTCTATATTTTTTTGTGCAGCAACTCTTTTATTAAAGTATTGTTAAACACAGTCTTGTACACCCTATAGAGATGAAATAGACATGAAATGCCATATAACTCTGTGGTGGTACCAGAGCTCTTACACATGGTTGTGCTATGATATTTAAATGCACTCTTCTAAGACAAGTTTGTAATGCTGCTGCCTTACACACTGTACCAGATAACATTCAACAAATAGCCCCTGCAGTGAGGTGGCTAGCACTTAGCAATATGTCACTGTACTCTGTTTAATCTCTCATTTCATGGAATTTCAGCTCCAGGAGGAGAGGGGATTAATAGTTTTTAAGATGAAAGTTACTAGGTAATGCTTTTTTTTTTTCCCCTAATGTAGTGTTCTGACTCTATCACCAGCCTCCTTGACAAACAAATTTTCAGGCCAGTCAGGTTTGCTTGAGAGAATTTAGAAACTCAGATGTCGTATCATTAAAAAAAAATGCTGCAGAGAGCTTTTTTTTTTTTTTTTTTTTCTCTAAGTGTAGACTAATCAGAAACATTCAGACAATGTGAATGTAGCCTCCTATGTAGTCGGTGCATTAAACGCTTAAGTCCATTTACAAGGTTTGGTGTGTCCTCTGAACAGTGTTTAACAATGATGCTGAACAGGTTTCTGCTATTGACTGAGTTCCTTCTCTCCAAAATAATCTTTTACCTTGATAAGACAGCAAGACAGCCCATCTTCCAAGGACTGAACTGAAGACAACACAGCATGCCTTCTAAGGATGGAGATTTTTCTTTTTGTTGAAAAAAAAAAAAAAAAAAAAAAAAAGGAAAGACCACTTGTCTTGTTTACCACATTTGGCTAACATAAATATTTATTTCTTTCATATGTAACACTCAGTGCTGCCAGTCTGTCTATATTAGGTAATTATAGATACTGTGTGCTAGTTCCATGTGAGAATAACTAAAGATTTGTATGTTTTTGGTGGTGGTGGTGATTTTTTTGCACTGACCTCCTTGCTACAGGTGAGATGTGGCTATACAATGTCACACCAATGCCAGTTTTAAAGCTGAGAGATGAATGGTTCATTTTTGGAAGAGAGGATCTTAAAGCATGGACTTTGAAATATAGCAAAGAGATGCCACGGCCTTCAACTGGCTTCTCTAGTTCATTCAGCATGATTTCAAAGTGGGCCTTCCAGTTCTTCTTGCAAAAGGCTATAGCAAATTACTTGTTTTTACTACTGCATGATAAATTGTATTAGCAGAGAAGACTAAGATGTTTCTGAGAACAATCCACAGAAGTAAGAATATATGGCACAGACAGAAGACTGCATTATTAATTCCTTCATTTACTTCTGAGCTTAGCCTCTCAGAATACAAAATCAGGTTTGAAAAGCAATGCTGTGGAATAAATGGAAGGAAATCTATAACTCTTGTTTATACATTTGTTTACCTCCATTTTTTGTTGCTTCAGTTTTTGATTTTGCTTGAAAGAGGCACAGCTTTTTTTGAGAAAACAACTGCTCTGTAAGCAGGCCTCTGTTTGCTGTCTGAAGTTGCACTTACAAAACAAGAGTACAAAAACACTTCTTGTTTTGGAAACCATATCCATCACACAGAGCTGTAACCATTCTGCTATGGAGCAAAACCAGCCAGAGTCAGCCTATGTAAAATTCATTAAATAGAACTGTAATTCAGCAAAAAGACTACTTACAACTTTAGAAAATCAAAACAGATGTATTAGTCACCTTTACATGCTCATTCCACCTCAGCACAGCGGCTGCTGAGAATACTCTGATGACATTTGAGAGACCCAAAAGATTTGAATCTTAGTTTCCCTCACTGTGTAATGAAGACAACAGCTGTCAACAGCTCCATCATAAGCATTGTTTCCAGATTGTTATTTCATGCTTCTTCACTTCGACTCCACCTGGATTCACTCTTTTCACCAATAATTAAACTAATATATTCAAATCTAAGCATGTGGATGACTGCTTTATGGGACTGTTGCATTTCGCAGGTTACAATAACAGGTGCATGAACAGAAGCATCCCAACATAACAAAGTGTCATTTTTTCAGTGAGTTCTGCTGTCAAACATTTTTAAAGCCCTAATGCTGCTGCCCTGGCTGTAGAACTGCATTTACTTTAAATGCAGAATGCTCACGATCCTAGTCCAAAGAATGTTTTCTATTTGATCCCAACTTAGTCAAATGGTGTTTCATCTAAGATGAGCTTAAGAAAAATCCAAGTAACTGGTGGCTGTTGAAATATAATTGTATTTAGAATAAAATAGAATAGTTCAGTTGGAAGAGATCCTACACAGTTCATCAAGTTCAACTGCCTGACCACTGCAGGGTTAAACAAAAGTTTAAATATTTTAAGGAGGGCATTATCCAAACATCTCTTGAGCACTGACAGGCATGGGCATCAACCACCTCTCTGGGAAGCCTGTTCCAGTGCTTGACCAACCTCACTGTAAAGAATTTTTTCCTGATATCCAGTCTGAACCAAACATGTAGCAGTTTTGTGCATTCCTGTCCTGCCATCGGGTACCAAGAGCAGAGCCCAGCACCTCCCTCTGCCTCCCATCCTCAGAGAGCTGTGGAGGGCAACAGTTGCCTCTCAGCCTCCTCTTCCACAGGCTGGCCAACCCGGCTGTTCTCAGACTCTTCTCAGGAGGAGATGCCAACCGGTCCTGTTACCAACTTTGTTGACTTTCTCTGGATGCTTTCAAGGACCTTAGCATCCTTTTTAGATTGTGCAGTCTGGAACTGCACACAATAATCAAAGTGAGGCTGCACCAATGATAAATATAGTGGGAGGATCACCTCTTCTGACTGGCTGTCTATGCTGTGTTTAATGTGTTCCGAAATATATTTTGCTCTCTCGGCTGCCAGCGCAAGAGAGACATTTGGATTACATGGGTATTTTGAGGCATTATGATGTGTTGCAAACATATTTCATTTCTGTGGTAAGGTTTTGGTAGTGGGGTACTGCAAAGGGTGGCATCTGTGAGAAGAGTTCAGGGGCTTCCCCCACATTGGACAGATCTGATTTCAGCCAGCTCTAAAATGGACCCACCAAGGGTGAACCTATCAGCCAAGCTGGCAGCACCTCTGGGATAACATACTTAGGACAGGGCAAAAACTACTGTGCAGCAGCTATAAGAAAGGGAAATGAGAAAAATGTGAAACATCTCTGCAGACCCGAAGGTCAGAAAAGGAAGAGGTGCTTCACATCCCAGAGCAGAGACCACGTTGAAGGAGATTGTTCTTGATACCCTGCAAGACTGCAGCCCATGGAGGACCCCACACTCCACCAGGCATATGTGCCCTAAAGCAATCTGAAGCTCATGGAGAGCTCACACAGGAGCAGGCCCAACAGGAACTGCAGCCCATAGAGAATCACTACCAGAGCAGTCCGTTCCTGATAGACTGTATCTCGTGTATCTAGTTCAGGTTTTACTTCTGACTGCCCTACTCTGTTATCAACTGACAATAAATTATTTTTCCCCATATTGATGTCATTTAGCCTGTGATTGTAACTGGTAAGCAACATCCATGCTTTTACCTCAACCCATAAGTATTTTCCATCTTCTTTTCTCCCTATATCTTGCCAAGAAGTGGGAATGAGAAAGCAACTCAGTGAGCATCTGTAAGCCAAATATGGTCAACTCACAACAGTCATCTAGGATGAAGGAAAACTTATGTCCATCCATGGAGTTAACATCCCTAATACGAATTAAATGCATCTAACTTCAGTTCTGTGTTGCTGTAGGATTCAGATCCACCCCCTGCGACAAAACTTCTTACCCCTTTAGCTCTGGCAGGTCTGTGAAGAATTCTGTTCTTGCCTCATTAGAAATTATTCGGAATAGCAATCTTTGTCTCCTTTGAAAGCATCAGAAAATGTATAGCCAGTCCAAATCCAGCCATTGTGCATCAGTTCAGCATTACATTGTTCTCTTCCAGAATCTAAAGCTTTTATCAAAAAAATGTTTTATCTGTTACAGCAGTAGATAGCCCCACAAACTTTGCAATGGCAACCTCTGCTACTTTAAACACTGTATTTTGAGGTATGACCCATCCCATTCATCTTAGCAGGTGCCAAATCAGATGTCCCTGAAAACACTCATTAAATGTCACTTCTTTCAGTCCTCATCCAAGCAGGTAGGAAAGGAGATGGAACATTCATGTTGGTTTAACACTGATAGGTAGCTAAGCTCCACCACTCCATTCTCCCACTCTCCATCGTCAACAGGACAGGGGGAGAGAAAACAATGAGAAAAGTTCATGGGTTGCAATAAGGACAGGGAGATCACTCACCAATTACTACTGTGGGCAAAACAGACAGCATAAGGAAGATTAATGTAGTTTACTGCTTATTACTAACAGACTAGAGCAGTGAGCGCTGAAAGCAAACTAAAAACACCTTCCCTACTGATTCAGCCTCTTTCACCTTCTCCTGAAAAGCAGAGTAGGGGGTGCTGTCAGTCCATAACACTTCATCTCTGCCGCTCCTTCAGGGTCACTTCATAGGACCTCTGCTCCACGAGGGTCCATCCCACAGCATGCCATCCTTCCCGAACTGATCCTGGTGGGCTTCCCACAGGCTGCAGCTCTCCCAGCACTGCTTCAGCACAGCTCCGTACCCCGGGGCCCACCCTTCAGGCACTGCCCCACACAGGTCCCCACGGGAGGCAGCTCCAGCCTGGGCCACTCCTGCCGGGGTACCCACGGGCTGTGCATCCTCCAGGCCTCACCCACTGTTGCCCCGTGGGCTCCTCCGTGGCTGCACAGGGAGATCTGCTCTGCGTGGTGCCCACGGGCTGCAGGGGGATGGCTGCTCCTCCGTGGGCCTCTCCTGGGCTGCAGGGAGTTGTTGCTGTGTGCCTGGAACTCCTCCTGCCCTCCTTCTGCACTCACCTTGGTGCCTGCAGGGCTGTTCTCTCACATCTCTCACTCCTCTCTCCCAGCTGCTGTTGCATAGCACTTTTCTCCTTCCTTAAATCTGCTCTTCCAAAGCACACCCAGCTCAGCTCTGGCAGAGGTGGGTCCCTGTTAGAGCAGCTGGGGCTGGCTCTGATCTGACATGGGGCCACAGCTGGGTTGTGCTTGTAGGGACCACCCCTGCAGCCTCCTGCTACCAAAATCTTGCCACCTAAGCCCAATACAGTATTATCTGTTGAACATTTCCACAATCTACTGTGAACGAAAACTCAATTGGGCTGGATAAGAGCATCTAAGATCACCAGTATTTGTTTATCCTTGCAACCAGACACTCATCGCATGTCCAGTAAAGGTCTGTGGTCCTCAAAGGAATAGAGGGGAAGCCACTGTGGAGAAATCAGGCAAGCCCAGAAGCCTAAGTAGATGTCACTGAAATATTTATAAACTTTACTTTTAACAGTGTCATTGTAAGAAGAATTGAAACTGAATTTTCTGTCCTGATTTCAACCCTCGTCATACGTTACTGTTTATTTCTCCTATGTAGAAGACAAGAGTGATAACTCTTGTTATCACTCTCCTTTGAGGGATCTTTATATGTGTTTATATCCCTTCTCTGTGAAAACCCATACACCTCTGATCATGTACCCTGATTCAGGCAGAAGTCTGAGAAGTAGACCCAGGAAATCTTTCATTGTAAAGGGGCTCACATGGCCCAATCTACTCCTTTCCCACATACTGAGCATCAAACGTATTCTATTGTATGTGACCACATAGAGAAATTACGACATCTCAAGGCACAGACAAAAAGAGGAGATATAGAAGAAGCCATTCCAATCGTCTCATACTTTTCCTTCAAGGGAACTGCTGAAACACTCAGAGCAAGAAAACAACTGTAAAATTTTAGACATTTACATTTGAGACCACAAGGCAGACTTAGCATTTTCAATTCTAATATTGAGGCCTTGGCAAGAGATTTCACATCTGAAATGCACTGAATGCATTGGACTGGACAACACTAAATTCAGTGACTTTAAAATTAAAGAAAAACAACAGAGATCTGAAATACTTTTGCCGCATACAAGAAAAAAAACGTTTTTAAAATAAAATAAATCATACATTACAAATCATTCCTTTACATAGCAATTGCTTTATATACATAGGTTGCTTGAAATTAATGCCTCCTGTTTATTTCCCTGGAAATTACAACAGTCACAACAAGCACAATAACAGTATTGGATAGAGCAAATTTTCAGCTTATAAAACACTGTCTTTCAACATAGTCATCACTGTTAGCTATGCACTTTTGTCAGCAATGAACAAGAACCTGCATGCTATGCTCATAAACATCTGCACCAGCAGAGGAGATTCACTGTTTCACAGATGCTATGATGGCATCATTGCTAGGAAAATGTTGCCCAATCAGTCCAAATTCCACTGTGCTCACACCCTGCAATATTTGGTCTCCATAAATGTTCAGTAAGCATCACAGAATCACAGAATTGCAGGGGTTAGAAGGGACCTCTAGAGATCATTGAGTCCAATCCCGCTGCAAAGCAGGCTCCCTGCAGTGGGCTGCACAGGTAGGCGTCCAGACAGATCTTGAATATCTCCAGAAAAGGAGAATCTACAACCTCCCTGGGCAGCCTGTGCCAGTGCTCCGTCACCCTCACCGTGAAGAAATTCCTTCTCATATTGCTGCAGAACTTCCTATGCTCAAGTTTATGGCCGTTTCCCCTTGTCCTGTCCCCACAGACCGCTGAAAAGAGGTTGGCCGTCTCTCTGACTCCAATACTTAAGATATTTATAAACATTAATAAGATCACCTCTGAATCTTCTTTTCTCAAGGCTGAACAGACGCATTTTGCTCAGCCTTTGCTCATAGGGGAGATGCTCCAGGCCCTTTATCATCTTTGTGGCCCTCCACTGGACTCTCTCCAAGGGATACCTGTCCTTTTTGTACCGGAAAGCCCAAAACTGGGCTACATTACTCCAGGTGAGGCCTGACTAGGGCAGAGCAGAGGGGGAGGATCACCTCCCTTGACCTGCTGGCCCTGCTCCTTTTCAGTGAATATCAATGGGTACAATTTTTCTGCATGGAGGAATTCAGTGACACGTGTTTGCTCCATACGTACTTCCACATCAGATGCCATTTTGCCAGACTGCTCCTCTACTACCATCTGTCACACAGCAACAAAATGTAATAGTATATTGCTGGGAAGGTTCAGTCTCTACTGCCATACCACCAACATTCACCTCTGATGTTGTAGACCAACATAATAAAACAGGAAATATTACTTTCAGAGCAGCCCTCATACATACCTGTGTGTGTGTGTACTGTATACAACACTCATTATATAACATGTAAGCATTACATACATGTAGGTATCAGATACACGAAAGGGAAAGTAACATATATATATAACCTGAACTGAAGGTCTCAGTTGTACAAAGATTAGCCTGTGTTTTACCTGACACACATGAACTGTCTCACTGAGCTTTCCTGTTCATGTATGCAAACCTTTGCAGGCCATAGCACGGGGTGGAGGGGAAGAACCAAGAGCATTTGGGAGCATTTATTTTCACAATTTTGTGCTTGTTATGTTCTTGAGTAAGTATCATTTTTACTTTATTATGCTATGTCAGTGTCATGACAAAAAGGATTTCAGTGCAGCTCTGTAGAGAGTGCTGTGTCACAGACATCTCTCTCAGATGTCAGCTCTGTTCTGTAACAAAGGAGAAGCTGATTCTGGAGATAAGTTTTGCAAGGACTGCAAAGCAGCTGGCATCTGTCATTTTTCAAGACCACGCAGCATTAGTTGATTTCTTTTTACAGCTTTGCTTAAATGTAGCATGTGACAATGGCAGGTGCATTTAAGGTCGTTATGTCCTTTTATCAGAGTAGAACTTTCTACCAAAGGCCAACTAAAATGGCTCTTTCTGTCTTCATGTAGGAAAGAGGAGGCATGACTGAGAACACAGCCATGCCACCAGACTTGAGGTTATTGGCCTTCAGAGAGAAGAGAGCATCCTGTGGCAGAGGAGCTGCAAGAAGCCCTCACTCCCCCAAAATCATCATGTTCAGCTTCCTCACAGAAAGACGTGAGATGTAACTGTCCAAGACACATTATTTCCAAAAACATTCCAGTGTGGCGATAGTGAGTGGGGTTACTCATGGAAGAACGCCAAAACCAATGTGTCAAAGATAGTATCTCTCTATGCACTACGTATGCATACAATACACATATTTTTTTTCCTCTCAGTGGTTTTTCTTTTTTCTATTTTTTAATAACTGGATGACTTTTTATAATCTACAGTATATAGGATTTAATGAATGTGGAGTTTAAGGCTACCTCAACACTATACATTCATATCAGATCATGCTTGTGCCTGCTCCACAGTGGGAGTCCACACTGTTCAGTTGCTACTGTTAAGGAATTTGCCTGCTCCCTATTATGTAGTCCTAGAAACACACTAGTCAGAGCAAAGACAGCTGCCTGTGCCAGGCAATGGAGGACCGTGCTGCCATACTGGTGAGTCACAGTTGGGAGGCAGGGGTTTCACCTTTTAAAATCAGTCTAAAGAAAACAAGAAGTCAGGAAATAATGTAGTCCTAAACTAAGGCCAAAATAAACCATACATGATTATGATCCCAAACTGTACAATAGTGGACTATAAAATCAAAGTAACTGAAAGTAATGTATCTCTGTCAGTCTTTCTAAAGAAATAGTTCTTGAGCTGTTAAAAATTATGAACTCACACCATCACAGTTCACATGATGGCTGGCTGCTTACACAATATGATTGTTTCTTTCTTCTCCTTAAGGGATTTCAGGAATAATACAACTTACTTAAAAATAAACAGTAAATGCTACAAATAACATGCAAGCATTACTTCCCAGGAACTAAGTGGCAGAAAAATGACTCTTTGTTACCTCCCAATTGTTTATTTTCCAAATATAAGGTAGAAATATTATGAAAATGCACCCAAACCAATACTGTTTTTCAAATCTGGAGCAGCTTTGTCTGTTTTTCTGCATTATGCACTCTTTACACTGGAAGCACAATCGCTGCCAGGCATATCCCCTCTCCAACTGTTTTATTCTGACAGTGTGTATCATCCTTTCATAGATCTTCCCCAGCTATAATTGGGTGAGTTACCACAGAAAAATTCAACTGTTCTTTACTGGTATCCCATGGGCTCTCACAGGGGAAAAAAAAAAAAAAAAGCAAACAAAAAAACACAGTAACTTATGTTGTTATGTTGTCATTTTATAAAACTAAGTAGGAAAAGGCAAAATTGAATTCCAATTCATTGAATTCATTTCATTCTAAATTCATCCTGAATCTTCAGTTCATTTTGAAGCTGAAACTTCTTGATTGATGATGACACCTACACCTTTCAATCAATATTTTTCTCAACAATCAACATAAAATATAAACTAGATAACTGCAGTGCCAGTATGCAGAAAGGAAGAGAGTATCACTATAAAGATGAACATGCTTTGGAGTCAAGGCTCTTTGGGTTACAGTTTACCTCCATCCATCCATCCATCCATCCATCCATCCATCCATCCATCCATCCATCCATCCATCCATCCGTCCGTCCGTCCGTCCGTCCGTCCATCCATCCATCCGTCCATCCATTCATCCATCCATCCATCTGTTCTATAGCTGGCCCATCTATAACTCTTAGCCACAGAGAAATACTTTGAATCTTCATACCCTGCAACTGATCTCCCATAGGATCTTCCTTCCTATACATACACAGACACCTACATAGTTTTTGAGTAAAAGTAATGCTTGTTCAATTTCTTCTCACTGTATCCTCTTACAAATATGATCAGACTACTGGAAAAAATTTGTTTCACTTAAGCCTTGTCATTTGCAGAAACAGAAATATTTTGAGCATCACTTGCATATCACTCTAGTAGTCTGTGAAGAATAGTTGGCGGTGCATTAAGTTTCAACATTTATACATTTTTAATAATAAAAAGGCTATCTAGTAAAATGGGAAATAAAGAATACTTAAAGAATCACTGGAAGGTTTTTTGACTTTTTTTTTACTCCTTAATTTTTACTTTTTCTCGTCTCATTTGTAACATGCTATATATCTAAGCAAAGTGAATAGTTGATACTTATGCCTTCTTAAGCAGCCTGTGGCACACGATAAAACTCATCTTCTTGGCTTTCTGATTCTGGTTACAGCTAATGGTCCACACTGCTAATAGATTAGACTCTCTTTTGGGAACTCTGTGCTCCCATGCAGAAAAAAAAAATCATTAGGCAGATAATTAAGAACTAAAATGTCAATTTACAATAGGGGATTATTACAAAGCATTTACCATTCAATGCATTTCTACAAGCAGAAGCATTTCTGCAGATGAAATGAGTTAAAGATAAAAGAAAACTGTTCCTTAAAATTAGCTACTTTGGATGAACTGCATTTTTTATTCCATTGTTCAATTCTGTGTGCACACATGCTCTAGATGATAAGTAGCTAGAATACTTTGGTTTTCCAACAACCTGATACGAATAAAGAGAACGAAAAAATAATAACTATACTAAGCATTTGTTGCAATTTAAGACAAAATAGAGTGGAAACTAAGTAGATGCAGATAACAAGTCTTCATTTGCAGATATATGCAGAATTTTACAGTTTTACAATACTGTAGGTTGTCCCCATACCTGGTTTTGGTTAGTCAATTCTCCTTGAGTAGATGTGGGAGGAGAGCAGTCTTGTACAAATGTCTATAAAACATATAATATCATACTTGGGTTTAATTGCACTCATTTGACTTTACACTGTAATTCCTGTACTGTATCCAGTGTTAGTGATTCTCACTGCTTGTAGAAGGGGAGTAAAATGGTAAAGGAACAGGAAATAAGGTAAATACCTGTTTTTACTTTCCAGGTAAAATTCATTTTCTTTACTACATTTCTTTTATAGAAGATACATCCTAGCCTCAGTTTTTGCTGGCGTTCATATCAAGAGGTGCTTCCCTATGAGCAGAGAGCAGTTGGTGACCATAACTTGCCTAGTAAATTAAATGTATGTGAAAGGTACCAGCTGACAGCCTCAGGGCTGAAAATATTATTCTGTACACAATTCTACCAAAATTCAAGACCTGGCAGCACTTCCTTTAAACAGTTTACAGTGATGTCATTAGTCTGTCTCAAAGAGGTCAACTCCAGGGGTCAAAACAAGTTACTAAGATCTGAATTTGAATACACTGCCTCAAATAAATGAGGAACTAGGCAACTGAAATTGATCAAGTTAAACCACTGAAATGAAAAGAAAGCAAGGTACTTATATGTGACCTAACAATTTTAACCTTGCCATGTGAAGGATCAATGTAATTGTCTTGGAGTGGATTAAGCTATGGTGTATTTCACTAGCTGAGGAACAGGTCAACAACAAATAACTATACTTGCATACATAATTTTTTTACTATTATTCTTATTTTTGAGGAGCAATAATCAAATGAAAAATGGTAAATTAGCTACATACACATTTATTGATCAACTTCTTATCTGAATTTGGTGTCAGCAATAAGTATCACCAGTTGTTCTATAAGAACATAACAAAGTGTCTTATTTTCTTTTTAAGTAAAAAATACTTTTGCTTGGTGTTGAAGCTTCTCAAATACAGGGCAAACCTGTACACATGAATGATATGACCATTACAATTTACAAAGAATTTTCAAGTTCAAAACTTAAATAAACATCGAAGTTTCAATATTTGATTCTCTCTAGCTGGATATAGATTCTTCTGATTTCCCTCTGAGTATCTATTAGTTTTAAAAAATATATTATTTTGGTCTAAAATAATATTAAATTTATTTTCCAAATATGTAATTAATGTTCTAATACTGTTTTCCCTATAACTGCTGATTACCAGCGAACAAAAAAACCACCACCACCATCAACAACAAAATCCACGAACTTCTGTAATCAATTTTGTAATTAACAGTTCTCTCATTTGAGACAAGGCTCTTGGAAGAAGACAAGTCGGAATTTAATATAATTTTTCTTTGCATTTGTGCCATGATACATTCTGCCAAATTTACCATAGTAATCCATGGAAGTAACACATTTTCCCAGTCTCCTAGAACTTTGATACCTCACATCTATTTGAGCCTTCACAAATAGCAAACTCATCCTTTATTTGTAGGTATGAAGTGTCCAAGTATGAAGGCTGCTCTGAAAGTAATACCTCCTATTTTATTATGTTGGCCCAGAACATCAGAGGTGGATGTTGGTGGTATGGCAGCAGAGGCTGAACTTTCCTGCCAATATGCTATAACATTTTGTGGCTGTGCAACAGCTGGCAGTAGAGGGGCAGTCTGACAAAATGTCATCTGACATAGAAGTGAGTATGGAGCAAAGGTGTGTCACTGAATTCTTCCATGCAGAGAAAAACTGTACCCATTGATATTCATTAATGCTTACTGAACATTTATGGAGACCAAATATTGCAGGATGTGAGCACAGTGGAATTTGGACTGATTGGGCAACATTTTCCTAGCAATGATGCCATCATAGCATCTGTGAAACAGTGAATCTCCTCTGCTGGTGCAGATGTTTATGAGCATAGCATGCAGGTTCTTGTTCATTGCTGACAAAAGTGCATAGCTAACAGTGATGACTATGTTGAAAGACAGTGTTTTATAAGCTGAAAATTTGCTCTATCCAATAGTGTTATTGTGCTTGTTGTGACTGTTGTAATTTCCATGGAAATAAATAGGAGGCACTACATTCAGAGTAATCTACATAGTATCTCTGTTTTAGTCCTCACCCTTTTCTTTCTCTTTTTGAGGGGAGAGAGGTTTGGATTCTTTTTGTTTGTTCTTGCATTATACAATGTATATAATACAATTTTGAAAAACGGCACTTCAGTCAATCAAAAATAGCAATCTCACTTAGGCAATACACTTAAAATCTATTAAAAAATAAAAGATGGTAGGGGTCTTTATTTTCTCAGCCACTCAGAACTCATGAATAACAAGTTCACATTTGGTGACACTTTGTGAACAGATTACATTGAATGACATAATGAAAAAATTCTTGTTAAAAATATAAGCAAAGTGCTAAGTGTTTGACAACTCTTAATATTTTAAGAATTAGACAGTAACTCAGTCTCAGAGATAGACAGTAACAGCTATGGTCTTCTTTAATGGTAATTCAGATTAAAAACATAAAACCAGCAAGATGATTCTCAGAAATAGAAAAATTTCTATGAGAAGTAATAATATTTAGACTTCTTAGAAATAAAATTTCAAATCTTATTAAGATATTATGACTTTAAAAGTCATTTAGAAAATGAACAGAACAAAAAAAATCTAGAACACAAGCTAGAAATTTGTTCTGAGCTTCCGCACTCCCTAGAGCAGAAGTAATTAAATGCCTATTGCATATTTATTAAGTGTTTTCATCAGCTACAAAACCAACACATGCACATACTGAGTCAATGAAAGGATAATTGCAAGTACCTTCAATCAAACCCAAGCAGCTATGGCTGATATTGTTATATGTTGTGGCTGGTTGGTTTGGTCTGATTTTGGTAGCATATATTCTGCTGGTGGGTACTAGAGAGTAGCTCACCTACACAGGAGGCTGAGATGTCTAACTTGGGCATATAAAAGATAGAAGACTGCAAAAACACTTATTGCAGTAGAAACTATATCCATTCTGAAATAAAAAACAATATATTTTTCTTTTGATTTCCTTACCCATTCTGTCTTAGTTCTTTGTTTCTACAGTTCCCAGCCTGATCCCCTCCTCCCCCAGCAAATACGTGGCAGGGTAGGACATCAAGGCTACTGTGTCAGTATTTAGCATGGATAATACAAAGGAAATGACATTAAAACTCTTTTGTAATTCTCTAGATTGAGTGCTTAAATCCAATTATTGAAAAAATGGCAACTCCTCCTCTTATACAGTATTCACTGTTTAAACTTCATGTTCTAGGAAGGTGTTACTTGCTTTTGAATACAGAGAAATAGCTGCATTTATCTGGATTTGAGCTTTCCAATTTCCACTAATTTAAGTGGTTTAATACAACGCTTTCATGAGCTTCTTCTAAGAATTTTCTTTGGCTTTGAAAGGTTTCAAGTTACTGAAAGAGTTCATAAAAAGTTACTGTAAAGTCCTGCAAAATGAAGTGCACTTAGCCTGCAACTAAACTTTCTAGCTTATTGAGGACATATTCAAGGATAAGTGAATTCTAATTTTGGAAATAATATACTTTGTCCCTGAATTCGTGGATGGAAAGCTTCTCCATAACAAAGATGCTACCATTTTCAAAACTCTCTACCAGAAGAATGTTAAAAATCCACTGTGACTGAGACGGTCATTATTATTATTTTTTTTCTGACTCTGTTATGTCTTTCATTTCCTTTTATATTTCTTTTGTTCTTCCTTGATATTTGTTTTCCTTTTATAATTCAGTGATGACAGTTCATAACTATAATTACTGCTTTGTTTTTTTTTTGTTAGTTTGTTTTTGGGGGTATTACTGTAGCACGGCAAAGATGTGAACTAATAGAAATCTCAAGAAGCATTAAGAGAGATGATGAAAACTGGCCTACTATTTCTTATGGTCTATATTTGCCCACTTCAGTAATTTTTGAACAAATTCACTTAGCATTCAGTAAGTTACAACACCCCTTATTTTGTAGGACTGAGTCCTTTGAAGCTAACTGAAGTGTAATTTGTACACTAGGGAAGTTATTTTTGAGGAGGCAAATTTCATTAAATACCAGATAAGAAAGAATTCACAGACAGCAGCCCTAGTTTAACAAATATATTTGACTTTTCCAAGGATAATTGAGCAAAGTGACACAGGGATGTAGTTGACATTATTTTGTTTAGACTTCTAAAACACATTTTATGTTGCATGACAGATAAAAGCCATTTTGAAAATAAAGTCTCTTGAGGTTATAGCAGGAATAATAAAATAAACTGGAATGTGGCTAGAGGAAAGAAGATCTATGATTTATGCAGTAAACGTGGGCTAAAAGGCAGTCATTAGACCACATTTGTTATTTTTTATGTAGCTCCCAAATCTCTTTTCTAATGGTAAATTGTAGAGTTTGTAAAGCATATTAATTAGTGTTTAAATCCACGTAGAATAGATTAAACATTAGCAACCTAATTCCAAAGCCTGATGAAGCTAGGTAATCAAAGTCAGCATAAATCAATTTGCTATCAAGTGTCAATTTATTTATCTCCTTTCAAAATTCCTATTTTAATGCATTTTTATAATATTTATGGAGAAAAAAATCCTAATATTGTATATTTTTACTTTTCACCCTTAGATGCTTCTGTTAAAAAAAAATAGTGTTAATGATTGATGTAATAGTACAGTAGAATTTAATTCCTTGCCTGCTGCCAGCCAGTGGTTGAAGTGTTGAATTACATTGAACTGTCAAATTTTCTTGTCTTTACATTAGCACAGAACTAGAAATCAAACAGCTTTACAGCTCTAGACAAAAGTTTAACATGGTAAAAAAAAAAAAAGAGAAGCTGGAGCAGGAGTGTATGGGAGTCCCTTTTCTTTAACAGAATCATATTTCAGCAGAGTTCTTACACTCATTTTTAACTATATGCATGGTTTAGTTGATCATATTCTAATCCTGCTATTTTGACAAACTGGTTTTAAACCACCTTCTCTTGAAGGAATTCTGTGACTGACTCAAGGGGTCTTGAAAATAAATGCTTGATAAAGCATTTCAGCCTAAAGCCTGAAACATACAGAAACAGTGTGGGAACTGAGGAAGGAGAAATGAAAAGGAGGTTAAAGTGGAAGTTGTTTCTTTGCCTTAACAATTAACATTCAGCTAGAAAAATATAAAGAGTTGCAGTGAAATAAAGTAAAAGATCTAAGCCAAGTGCTTTCTTTCTCCTGCGTGATTTAATAAACATGGCATTTCAAATATTTTTGCAGCTATGATTAGGAAACAGCAGGAATTATTTGGGGAATGAGTTTGTTACACAGCGATACTTTATATATTAAATGAGTGTGAAAATTAAATTTGCAGTTTTTTTCTGACAACCAAGTGCCTTGGATGGATTGTACAAGGACATTCTGAATAAACATCATAAAATAACTCAACATTGTTTTTTGGCTTTTTCATTATTAATCTGGATAAGTTGGCACAATATACTCCTGCAACAGGAACTTCAAATTTTGAATCTATTAAGAGCACATAAATTATTTATTAACTTACGGTATATCAGGAGTAATTTGGCAACTGTCAGGCATCACTGAGCCATAGACTAACATGACACCACTGTTGTGTCCAGTGCCTTCTGAGCAATCTATTTCAGACTAGAATTTTTTTTTTACAGACACTTATTTTATTCTTTATTAAAGACATAAAAGACACTTAAGCTAATTTGCTCACTTGTTATTATTCTGTCTATAAGCACAACTCTGTTTTGTACTGACTGGAAGAAATGTCTTAGTATGCCATCGTTGATTTTAAAAGCACACTAACATCCAGATATTTAGTAGAAGAAGGGATTTTCAGTGTACGTGAAAATCAGCAACAAACCTGGAGTGAGGTTCTGGAACAATTTTGTCATTTTGTTACCTTTGGGGGGTGGTGGAATGGGGAGGGAAGTTGCAATAATAGCAAGATGTGGTTATAGGTGGCAACAGCCCGTTTCTTCAGCATGATCTCAGTAGGGAGACCATTCCTGTTGAAGAATAGTGACTTGCTTCTCAAATGGCTTTTGATAGGCAAAATTTAGCAGGTAAGCAATTTTCATCATGTGGAGAGAACGAAAGGTAGACCTTCCCAGTTGGCCCATTCCTGAAGTTCTGCATTGCTACTCCATCTCTTTTAACTGTAAGCTGAACAGAATTTTGATGCTTCTTCCGTTGCTGCTGCTATTCCCCTGTAGAGTAACTAAAAACACTAATAGCTTAGAAACTTCGAGGTACTTCAGACAGCAGTAAAAATCTCAAAGGTTATCTGACATTTCAGGATCACTTTTCCCCCTGAAATTTTATCTTGTCATACCAGGTCAAGAGCTTGAAAGAAATTCTAGGAAAATGTGTCCAATAAGGAAAAAAAAAAAAAAAGCTTCAGCAAAATGTGATTTACCCCAGGAGAAAAAATTCCACTGTGAATTTCACGAAAGGCCATGTCCCTACAGAGTGCCCCAAGTTAACTCAAGTAAGAAGAGCAGATGAGGCTATCACAAAAGAGGCTGTTTTCTTTTGGTGAGCTGAAAATTCTAGTATATTTAGTTAGAAATATTCTGTACTGTGTTTTCTTTTGCTTAAAATATTTATGTACAAACATTTTTTCCATGAGAAAATTAAAAGAACGAATCCCCTATGAATATCAAGTTCTGAGCAAGATATGAATCTTTTGAACTACCACTGAATTTAGAAGGGAATGCTAAATATCACTGAAATTGATTGCATGGAGTTTTCCCAACTAAAAATACAGTTATCATTAAATTATTGTTTTTCACAGGAAAATGTAAGTTATAGACAAATAACAGTCTTTAACAGGAAATACCAACATTATTTTAATTCAAATTAGCATTTAAAAACCATTCACAACAATTTTTATTCAGTATGATCTTTTTGTTTATCTTATAAAAATAAACAGAAAAAGCCATAAAAATCTCACTACACAAATCAATGTAGTATGACATACAGAAAGTCTAATTAAAATTGACAAATAAATTTAATAGATTGTTTAACCATCCAAACATTCATTTACTATTTTTTTTCCTTTTTGTATTTTTTTTTTACAATGTTGACTCCATCTCACTAAAGAATTGTAGCGTAGAAGAGCATTTTTCATGGGGTTGGAAATGAGAAATCAGACAGTTTTACTCAAACCAATACATCTTTGTAGCTTACTACATTATTAAGCTTTCAAAAGACCACTCACAACAAAACCCAGATCTGAAAGTTCTATAGATGAATAAAATTCACATCCATTTGCTACTGATTCAGCTTGGTTTTAAAAAAAATCAAATTTAAATAAAAAGGAAACAAGACCACGCAATATTTCTTCAGAAAAAATAAGGCCATCACTGTATCAGTGTTAGCTGGTGTAAATTGTGTTATTCTTGTATGTCATCATTGTTTTTAACTCTTGAAAACATACCTGACTTCTGTGTTCAAATAGAGGAAGTTTATTTCTTTCAAATAACTACTCTTGGAAGTAAGTATAGAAAGGATAATGGAGCCAGCTTGTTGAGTAGTTCATGTATGTGTGTACAGTTACAATGTCATTTCACTTTTCAAGCTAGGAATACAGAGTTATTAAAGATAGTGATTAAATATCACATTTCAGTGATATCTTAAAAGACTAAAAAAAATACCTAACAAATATCAGGTCTTCAATAATAGGGAAAAATAGCACAGCCACTATCAGCATATAATCTATGAGAGATACCCAAATGGTAGAGGGTACGTTAATAAAAGATGTAAAACATTCCTCCTCCACTCAGCTCTTGCGAGGCCCCATCTGCAGCACTGCATCCAGGCCTGGGGCCCCCAGCACAAGAAAGATGTGGAGCTCCTGGAATGGGTCCAGAGGAGGGCCACCAAGATGATCAGAGGGCTGGAGCACCTCTCCTATAAAGAAAGATTGAGTGAACTGGGCTTGTTTAGCTTAGAGAAGAGAAGGTTACTGGGAGACCTCATTGTGGCCTTCCAATACTTGAAGGGAGTGTATAAACAGGAGGGGGAATGACTGTTTACATGGCTGGATAGCGATAAGACAAGGGGGAATGGTTTTAAACTAAGACAGGGGAGATTTAGGTTAGATATTAGGAAGAAGTTTTTCACACAGAGGGTGGTGACACACTGGAACAGGTTGCCCAGGGAGGTTGTGGATGCCCCATCCCTGGAGGTATTCCACCCTCAGTAAGTTTGCAGATGACACCAAGCTAGCAGGAAGTGTTGATCTGCCTGGGGGTAGCAAGGCCCTACAGAGAGATCTGGACAGGCTGGATCTCTGGGCTGAAGCCAATGGGATGAGGTTCAACAAGACCATGTGGGTCCTCCACTTCAGCCGCAACAACCCCAGGCAACGCTACAGGCTTGGGGCAGAGTGGCTGGACGGTTGTGTGGAGGAAACGGACTTGGGGGTGTTTGTCAACACTCTGCTGAGCATGAGCCATCAGTGTGCCCAGGTGGCCAAGAAGGCCAATGGCATCCTGGCTTGTATCAGAAATAGTGTTGCCAGCAGGCGTAGGGAAGTAATTGTTCCTCTGTACTCAGCACTGGTGAGGCCTCACCTCGAGTACTGTGTCCAGTTTTGGGCCCCTCACTGCAAGAAAGACATTGAGGCCCTGGAGCGTGTTCAGAGGAGGAAGACAAAGCTGGTGAGGGGTCTGGAGCACAGGCCTTAGGAGGAGCGGCTGAGGAAGCTGGGATTGTTCAGTCTGGAGAAGAGGAGGCTCAGGGGAGACCTTATTGCTCTCTATAACTACCTGAAGGGAGGTTGTAGTGAGCTGGGGGTCAGCCTCTTCTCTCTTGTAACTGGTGACAGGACGAGGGGGAATGGCCTCAAGTTGCACCAGGGGAGATTTAGGCTGGACATTAGGAAATTCTACTTTTCTGAAAGAGTGGTCAGGCACTGGAATGGGCTGCCCAGGGAGGTGGTTGAGTCACTGTCCCTGGAGGTGTTCAAGAAACATTTAGATGTTGTGTTGAGAGACGTGGTTTAGTGGGGTTATTCGTGGTAGGTAGATGGTTGTACTGGATGATCTTGTAGGTCTTTTCCTAAGAAAAGGAAGGCCTAGGCTGGATGTGGCTCTGGGCAGCCTGGTCTAGTGGTTGGCAACCCTGTGCATAGCAGAGTCCTTTTCAACCCAGGCCATTCTATGATTCTATGAGAGCTTGTTAGAATAGAAGACAGGTTGAGTCAGTTAACTATGCAGTGATGACCACTCCTAGATGACACTGAATGCCAATCATGTACTGTGACTGACCCCGTAATATAAATTTTCTTCATGAGAAAAGAGCAAGCAGGTAGCTCATCATCACTGACATGCAGAACTAAATTCAGAAGTACTTACTAACATGCAGTGTTCATTAAGGAATTGAGCGATACTAACAGCATTTGTGTCATTTCATACCACTTCCATTCATGTATCAGCAAACATGGTTTCTGTCACCAATCACAACATCTGAAGATATTAATATTTGTGGGATAAGCTGAATGATCTTTCTGAGTCACATAAATCTTTTGACCATTATGAGAGTAGGACAACTGAACAAAAAAAAGTCATGCTAAAGGGTAAATGCTGAGCCCACACCATAAACACAGCTACAGGCATAGGTTATATGCAGGGGAAGTATTAAGGAACTAGTTTAATGAAAGATACCAAGGTAATTAGAATGTAGAAATGTAGTTATTTTGAGAGTCTTCTTTCTCCTCTTCTAAGAATGTTATTAATATACCAACATATAGTAGTATTTCTGATGATGGACAACTCATTTTCTGTATTCTATTACAATGTTTTATTCCTGTTTTTCATGGTATATGGCTGGCTAGTTTTAAGATACAATATTTGCTGTTATAGAGACTCTACAGACACACCACAGCTCCAGGGTATGAAATGGTTCGTAAATGTTTGAAAAAGGATTCCTGCCTCATTGATTTTCATAATGTATCACTACCCCACAAGCAAAAGGTTATCCTCTTCTGACAATCCCGGAATATATGACTGCTAAGAGGAGGGGTAGCAGTCTGACAAATGGGCAGCTTTTGTTAGGCAAATTTATGTTTCTAGCCCTATTTGCAGGAAAAATTTGTGTAGCTTTTGTTTTCTGTTTTTTTTTTTCTTTCCATTTCAAAGTATGCCCATCCTGCAGGTGTACTATGGATTGACATTTCTAAAATAAGCCCCTTGGAGATCCACAAAGCAAGCAGACAGAAAGCTGGCACATAAAGGAAAGAATAAAGGCACTTTTATATTTTTTGCTGAAGGAAATGATGGCGCTTAAAAGCCCACTGTCAATTTTTAAGTCATACTTTTTGTTTCTTCTTTTTTTTTCCCTCCTGTACCCAGCTATTATCATAAAAAATGGCTCAGATTATGGTAATACAAAGAGATTAGGAGGGGAAGAAAGTCATCCTTCCATTTAAAGAAACGCATGCACTTAGGCATCACATAGAGTTGTGTTCAGTGCTTTAAACCCATCTGATCTGATTTATTGGCCATTCACGTACAACAGAAGACTCAAAAATTAGAATTACACTTCTAAAACAGACATATTGGCAAAGGAGCTGAGAATGGGAATCACAGTGTCTGAAATTACTAAAATTCATGTTAGTATACACATCCATATCCAATCACACAGATTAGATTTAAAAATTATTTGACTGCAAATATAGTTTTTATATAACAACAAAAAACACCACCACCACCAAAAAAAAAAAAAAGACTCTTGACGGGGACAGACCAGGACTTGCTATGTAAAGATGCAGGGAAAAGAATCCCTGGGAAGAAAAGAGAAAGAAAATATTAAGGGAGGGCTTTAGCTTGGCAAGACAACAAAAACAGACTGGTGTGTGGAAATAGGGAACTGAGACATAATGAGTAAGACATGATAAAAGCAGCTCATGCTGTAGTTCTGTCAATGAAACTTCTTGTCACAAGACAAGAAGTTAAGGAAAATAATGAATGCATAAATGCAGACTTACCAAACGATAAATTATCTAGATTTTGTGACAGGAGGAAACTTTTAAAAAAAAAACATTCTTGGAAAGAACAACATATCATTTTTCTAATAAAAAATATGCTGCTCAGGACAGCTGAAACATTATTTTACTACTAAGTGATGGAGTTCTTCTGGATTTCATAAACAGAGATAGTCATATGGCACATTAATATTACACTATAAACCAGAATTAAAAAAGGTAGTAATCCTGATATTTGACTCCACTCAGGTGAATTGTCAGATAAAGTGCTAAGTTAGATAAGGACCGTGAGCAAAATGGACACAATTTTTAAACGTAGGTACAAAGTGCAGATATCTATCTTGCAATATCTGATCTGCAGGTACACTATCACTAAACCATCCACCACCTTCTTCTTGTCTGAACAGTCAAGGGTTTAACTTTGCCATGAGATTGAAACCTGAATCATCAGGGGGTAGGTTACAGAGGGCTGCTACACTTTGTATCATATCCCTTGTTTTTGTCTTTCACATGCCCTACATGTTCCAGAGGCAGAATCCACATTAGTCCAACACAGATCAGAGTGAAAGGCTGATCTTCAATGTGAAGATCGAAGGAGCAAAACTTCTTAAAAATGTTTAAAAGGTGGCTAAGCACTGGCATGACAGAATTTTGACTAATTAAAAGATTTAAACTAGCCATATTTGGTGGATGAAGGAAGGCTGGAATCATCCCTGAAAAAATTTCTAGTAGAGGAGTGGACACAAAGGTTACATTCACGTCAGCACTTAGTGCTGGTCAGTAACAATGAATCTACAAAGTGAAACAGTGCTAAGGACCCAGTGTCCACACTACCTGTGTTATGTGGAGGTTTACTTTAGGCTTGTTTTAGTTTGGTCCTGAGGCCTAATTTCCCAATAGTTGCTGGATGGCATTTAATGTGGTCCTAAGGCACATCTTACAGATTAGCTTCATATGAAGGAAATCCAACTCATACTCTCCCATGATTGCCTCAAAGCAGTTTGAAAAATAGAGCTTTCAAAATGATCAGTGAAAATGAGCTATTCAAACTGAAATGCTAACATAGATGCATGCAGCAGAAGTGGATTTTTTACTAACACAAGTTTACAATCTTAGTATCTTTCTCTGACTGAGAATGAAGAGAACTCTGCTTCCTCTGAGATATCCAGAAAGGTTATCCAATACAATTTTCTCCTATCATCTTCATTCATAGACTCCAAGTACAGCATTTATCTTGAGCCAGATTGAGGGATGTATTGATCTGACAGCCACAATTTATGATAACAAACATTGTTTTCTCTTACAGGAAGCTGACATGTTTTTCTCTGATGGAAATGAAATTGTAAAGAAGAGAGAAAAAGGAGATTGCTCATGACTCATTAATCTTCACAACAATTATTATTTTTATAGACATCAGAAGTTCACCACATACATTTTAATATCTTTAAATTATTTTTTGCCTTACTCCTGAAAATAATGCTATTATTGTGTTATTGCCTTTTTTTATTATTATGAGATACCAAGGGCCACATCTACAAATATCTGCCTGTTTTCATATACAAAGTGTACATCCTAGAGAAGAGCATGTAAACTATAAAATAAAGACCTATGGAAATCTGTTTGTACCCTATAAACATAAATATTAATTCCTTCTTTGTAGTATAATTTGCTCACTCCTACTGCATATATTCTAACAATTATCAGAATGCCTATACTATATTAAAATATACATAAAAGCTATAGCTATCTCCCAATCTTCTCTTCAAAATATGCATATCTAAGATATTTTTTCTTAAACTTAATTGTCTAGGTGCCCCACGTAATCCAGTACAGTAGTCCATGAGTCTATGGTTGCTCTTCTCAACTGCTTTTCATTGCTATTACAGAAGTTTTGAAATAAGCTTAAGGACACTTTGATTAAATTTAATCCATATTGCTTGAACCTCATTTTCTGTTAACGTCTTGCTAGAATCCAGTTTGCTGTCCAGCAAATTTGTAAGAAAGGATCAGATCTGATTTGGTTTTATTGGTCCAAGAGTGAAAGCAGACTGAGAGACATAAAGTTGTGACACAATAATCTGTACTCTTTTATAGAAACTAGTTATCTCTTGTATCACAAATTCACATGCATATTGTACCACACTTATCTCTATCCCTTCCACAAAGTAGAGGCAGTCTGGGCAAGAGCAATTCCTGCTTTCTTAATAGGTCTAACAATAGCTTTTAAATCCATTGTGGCCTAAAATAATGGTCTCTAAAAGCAGACTGCTCCTAAACATAAAACAACTACTACATTTAAGAATGAAACTTTTCTTCAGGGATATGCACAAGTGGTTTTATGTTAATTGAGATGTCTGGTTTAGCATGGTCCCTCAAATCTATCTTACTGAAACACATGTATAGCAATAAAACACCATGAATTCTCTGTATAAATGTATGTACATTTACACATTCACACATTTATATAAATAAGCAAGATATATAAATGCAAGCACTTTAAATACATGTGAAAGCACATGCATAATTACTGGAATGTTTTCTCGTTTTTCATTTTTTGAATGTCATAAACAATTTCAAAAGAAATACATCAGCATTTACTTTCTGATGTTCAGCAACTAAACTTTTTGCTTTAAAACAAAACATTGCAGGTTAAAAATTTTTGGACCTTAATACTTCCTAAGACCTTAAATTTTCTGAATATTTATGACTTTTAGTTCAATAATGAAGAAAGTTTTACCAAGAAATACCATTCAGTATTTATTTCAGTATTTCTGAATGTATTTCCATTTCTACTCTTCATAAATATCAACAAGTAATTACAAGGAGAAGTTATGATATAAAGCTGAGAAATATTTTAAGAAACATGTTAAAAGTATCCTATAGCCACCTGTGCCCCATATTCCTGTGCAAAACTCCAAACAGTTAGACTAAACCAAGAACAGCGGTAACATGCTTGAAAGCAGTGTTTTTTTCCCTGTTTAAATGCAAGGAGATCAAATCAATCTTTTTCTTTTATTGTTTTGAAATGAAATATAATTGCATAGCTAAAACATTTTAGTTTAAAAGCAGTTCTGAAAAACGTTTTGTAGCAATGAGAAAATTCTTCAGTATTTTAACTCCAGGGATGAAATTCTAACTCCATTAAAGTCAAATCTTCTATTCACTTTAGCAGAGTTGTATTATTCTTTTTTGCTTATATCAGAAAAGAAATACATATTTCTTGTATATATACTAAGGATTTTTCTGTAACACACTGCTGTGGTAGTTGTGAATACCAGATCATCTTTTATTTAAATATTTATATTTAAATAAATATATAAATATATTATATATTTAATATATATATATAATTATATATAAATATATAAATATTTATATTTAAATATTTATATTTATAAATATAATTATTTAATTATATTAAAAGATAATCTTTTAATTTAGTCAAGGAACTGTACAGCTAAGATCGTTTCCATTCACTTATTATTTATTCTTTAATTGTACATTACTACACAAGTAGAGCGCAAAAAAGCTATCAGATTAATCTAAATTTTCCTTATTTTACATTAGCTTTGCATAAATTCTGTCTGTGCAGAACTTGTTTATATCTAAAAAAAAAAAAGGCAGAAAAAAATCTTCCAACTGAAGAAGTTATGTATTCTTCATATATTACTATGGAATTTATTGGTGATTTTACATGAGTGTGTCTTTCCTCTATGAGCACTTACAAATCTTAAAAGAACTTACAGATGTTACATCTAGAACTAATATAAATTTATGATTTAAAATGAACTCAGTAAGAAAACATATCCATGGAGGGATTCCTATCTCATGATTAAATTTTGATGCAATGGTAAATCAACTGCCTGTCTGATGGGCAGGCTTTCACTTCTTCCTTTCAGAATGTCAGCATTTCCATAAGGAAATAATGCAGTTAACAAAATGCCAAGGCTCTAGTTTTTTTTTTTCTAAACTGTGATAATTTCTTCCACCTAATTTCAATAGAAAGTAATTTTTATAGCCAGATGTGTTAAGAATATGATATTGTTCTTTTGCCTTTAAAAAAAAACAAAAACAAAAACAAAAACAGAAAAACAATCAAATAGAAAACCACACTCTTTCAGGGAGGTATGTTATACAAAACAGATGAGAGCAGAGAATACATGAAGTCTGGAATAAGGACCAGCTGAGACTAGCTCTCAGTTTCTTGGGAGTGGTTTGGGAAAGCAAGACATGGACAATCAGCTGGATTATGCTGAAAGCAAAACAGCCTAGTAAAATCAGGGGAAGAGGATTTGTAGCATGGTGACCACGAAGAAGATGGAGAATTTCTTTTAACAGATCTGGATAAAAAAGGAAGTTTTTATGAGCCAAAAAATTGCCTTCTGATAGTTTTCCCTGCTTAATTCAAAGAAAGAGGATATTATCTCTGTACATTCTGTCTAAATAAGCAGATCTGTACTACCAAAATATTCAGGTGAACATTTTCTACCAAATAATTTAGGTTGGAGAGACCTGTGGAGGTTATCTAGTTCAACCTTCTTCTTGGAGCAGGGACAATTTAGGAAAGGCTACTCAATATCTATATTGCATTTTATCATAACAAAAACTTTTCCTAGTATGTAAGCACAATTTTATTTGCTACAGGGTTTTTGCTACCTCTTATCCTGTCACTGTACCTTTCAAGGATCAGACTGGTTCCATCAGTAATTGTATCTTTTGTTAGGATACTTTTTAAGGCAGCACCTAGATCTCTGCCCCATATTCTTTTTTTTTTTTTTTTTTTTTTTTTTTTTTTTTTTTTAGGATTGAGCAAAGCCCATCTTCTCAGTCACTCCTTGCACTTCATGTGCTGCAGCCCCTGGACGTTCACAGTGCCCCTCTGCTGGATGCACTCCAGTGTGTCCATCTCCTTCATGTACTGGGGAGCCCCTAATTGGACATCACCACAAGGAAGCCATGCCAAAAGCCTTCCAGAAATCAACATCAACAACACCCAGGGCTCTCCCCTTGTACTGCCAATAGTCTTTAGTACAGGACACAGTCATGTTGGCCAGGCACAATTTGCCCTTGGTGAACCTGTGCTGGGTCTTCCCAACTATCCTTGTGTTTCCTGAGCCTGGCCATGGCTTCAGCAACTGTGTATTACACGCAAATAGGAACAAGTCAAGGAACATGATTTCCTTCGAGCAATATGGTATCCTTTTACACCTGAGATGACTTTTTTTTTCTTTTCTTTCTTAATACAAAGTCTTTACATTATTTGGAGAGAAAAACTCCCTATTGCTGGAGCTTTTTATTTCTGACACAGATTAAAAATAATGTAAAAAAGTTCAGCTTAAACTTCGCTCTGGCCTCTACTGCTCTAAGCACTGCTCTCTTAAGAACTATTCTTTTTTTTTCTTTTCTATAAAAGTCATTATTTCTGAGATCCTGAAATCCATTTAATGTTTTCTACCTGCAACAAAAAGATGTTCCAGGCAAACCCTACTAGCTTGCCCTCTAAATCAAACAGCAAGGTAGGACACATTATTCTGACATGCATTGAGCCTGAAGGGTACTGAAAAGTACACCTCAGATTTTCCTTTTACCTTCCAATTAAATTAACAGACTGAGGGTGTTTTCTTTCTATCTGACAATAGTACATATTTTATCTGACAATGTTTGTTTTGAGAAAACCATAGGGAAATTCCAGATTGGAATTTTGATTTCTTCTATTCATAATGGACTCTGTCTACTACCTTGCCTCATAATTAAGTAAGCTGTCAATGTATGTTGTAGTCACTGGAGAAGGATACTCTGACAGTACTTTTCCCAGATAAAAAGCACATTAGAAGCATCTGTTTGAAAAAGGTGGAGGCAAATACAAAAAAAAAAAAATTCAGTTTCCTGTGTGATTATTAACAACAGAAGTTCTTAGTTTTTCCTAAATCTACTCAATAATTTTAGTACTTTCTCAGAAGCAGATCAGTAACTGTGAAGAAGATTAAATTAATTAGTAGACAAATTTCATTCTGAAAAGTATGTTCTGATATCTGTTGGAACAGGAAAATGGTATTTTTGAAAGGTTTTAATAGGAATTTTTGTTTGGAGAAAAATCTGCAGAAGACCAGATAAGCTGAAACATGTTATTACAGTGATATATATTTCATAGTCCTTAGCCTAATGCCATGGAATTGGCCACCTCATTACTAGCAATACAAACAACATAACTGATTAAAATCACCACCACCAAAGCAACTCCTTTGCCCCAAAATAAATAAATCAGGTAGAAAAATGAGAAAGTAAAAATAAAATAAAAATATCGGAGGAGAGTGCTTATTTACCTTATTTATATATATATATATATACTCTTTATTTGACAGTTACAAGCAAAATAAAGCAAGATTTAATGGTGTTCTAAAAGGTGCTCTGCCTACAAGGCAATAAGCTAAGTTCAAGAATGACAGCAGGTTAAAGTAATTACCACATAATTGCCTATCTTGGTTGTTCAACACTTGGAAAAATGCTGTAGCAAAAAAAAAAAAAAAAAAAGAATCCTTCTAATTAGCATTATTGATACTGATTTTTTTTTTTTTTTTTTTTGTAAAAAAGGACTATATATTTTAATTATTACTAGCACACAAACCAAGGATCTGGGTCTCAGAGATGCTGCATTAACTTCATTAAACTCTACCTTAGAACCAATGCAACTATCTACCACTACAGAGAAAATGTCTCTAGGAAATGATATACAAATGAAACAAAACATCCAGAGCTGCTTCTGTAACGCTAACATGAAAGGATACAGTCAAATGTAGTACTTTTACCACTCACAAAGAGGCAATATTTTCCTGTAATATTTACGGAGTACACATAGACCAAAACATGTGGCACAAATGCAATTAGAAATATATTTATTTTCTTCTTATTTGCTTCTCTGATAAGCATCAAAAATGTCAAAATTATCTTTTACGCTTGGCTTAAACATACGAAAGTCTTCCCCTTGCTAAGCTTTCTGAGACATTGCTGTGTAACATATTCAGTCTCTGAAGTATTAAAAATTCTTTCAAACACTGTATGATTTAGTAAGAGCAAAGGAAATTAGAAATAGATTTTTACCTTATGAATCCAAAGAAATCAGTGAGATACTGTAAGTAAATTCTTCTACAGGGTTCTTATTGATTACCAAAAAATGCTTTGGCTGCACCATACTAAGAATCAAGGTAGTAATGCTTGAAGTGAATTTACCAGCTGATATAAGCAGATTAAATTTGCTTGAGAAGATACAAATTAAAAAAATAAACAACCCTTTGCTCACACACACACACACTACCCAGATAGAAGTCTGACTTTCAAGATATTTTAGACATTTAAAATCTGAAAAATAAATTTGTGTAATTGTATTATTTGCACTAATATCAGAATTGTATTTAGCAAATTGAGCACCTTTGCTGATGTACAAAATAATCAGCGTGAAATCCAGTGTAAGACAGTAAAAGGAAAAGGAGTCCAGTAAATCCATAGAATCAGAGAATGGCTTGGGTTGGAAGGGACCTGAAAGATTATATAGTTCCAACCCCTCTGCCATGGGCACTGCTGCCATCCAGTAGGTCAGTTTGCCCAGGGGTAGAGCATTTTTGGGACCTTCTTTACGTTTTTTAGAATCTACTTTCATGGCTGTATTTCTGATGAGGATAGGGGGGAAAGCATCTTCTATGTAGTTCAGAAAATAAAAAGATCTGAAAAGCCTTACCTGGCTGATGTAGTAGAATTTGGAGAGACTGTCATGGGCAATTAGCAGTCATTATTAATGGCTGCAAATCAACATAACAGTAGACTGCGTACTCAAAAAATTTGTTAGACTTACTTATATATGTGTTTCTTTTCTCTGCAGCGCTCTTTGGAATTTAATAACTGAGTTTTTCCCCCTAATTAGAGTTTAGTCCACAAGAAGAGCTAGAAATTGCATTTTGACATGATAGATTCAAGTTGATTTACCCTTCAATGAGTATAAGCTCAGTCACAAGGCAATGCAAATTATTCAGTAATAACAGAAATACACCACATTAATTCTTATCTTAAAGTTGTTCACTCTAGAGCTAACTTATTTGCTTTCAGTAACTTCTCACAAAATTATTCATCACTAAGCTTGCATATTCTGAAAAAAAAACACAATGAAAGCAGGAACACAGCTTAAAATTGATTATAATAGAAATATTTATAATTCTGTACTAATTCTTATGAAATACCAATCCATAAGATTCAAGGGAAAATGTGTCAGTGGATGAGCATATAGTACAGCAAGAACTTTCCAAGAAAGATCACAAATCATTTTTGGTTAATCGATACCCTTGCAAAACAGAGGACTGAGTAAAGCCAGAACAATGTATGTACTTAATATCATCTGAAATGGCCCTTCTTCCAAATATGGAGTGATGCCTACCTACCCTTTGATTCAAAATAAATCTGGTGCTGGTTTTCTTCAAGGACCACTTGGTTCCTATAATCATTATATACGGGAAATAGAAGACTACTACAAGACTTATAAATTTGCAAGAACTGAGAACAGTATCTATTGTGTTCTGATGCTGTATTTAATAACATAAGATCTAATTTATACAGGGAATTCTAACTCACCAACTTAAAAGTAGTGAGTTAAGCTGATGCAACACTCCCCCCTTAGTTCAAGTACTTTACTTTATATCTGTGTACATAGCCCCTCCTTGAGGATTAAAAATTCCAATAATAATTCAAAGTCACAATACTCCAAAGTCATTTCCAGAGCAATCTTTAAACTTAAGCCATCGTCTCTCCCTTTGAGTTATTTTTACTATCTCATAAGTGCCACAAGTATTTCTGTATATTAAATGAAACACAAGTAAAATCAATAGATTTTTACATTATTAATTTAAAATACTTATAAAAGTGGAGAGTAAGTTCTATAAATAACCAGAGTAGAGAGTTTATATTTCATAATTCATGAATTATAAATCGCCATTGTAGAGCTTAGAAGAGCAACACAAAGAGAATGGACAAGACATCTATCCTTCATTTCAGGACTAAGCTCCTAAGGAAACCCAGGAGACTGACATCCATGACGTACTGCAACACCTCGTAGCAGTTTTACAGGTTGTTGAATTTGCCTTCACATTTTGTGGATAAAAATCAAAACTTGGCTTCATATTTTCAGAGCAGACATTATGAAATAGGTGGTAGCTTGTATGTTTTATTAGCAAACCATTCAGTACTGTTTTCACAGCATATTTGTAGCATGGTGTGAAACTGGGAAAGGCTGACATGGATTTACTTTCACTATACTTTTGGATACCATCTTTTAAGGTGTTGAAAGCAAGAAAGCAGAACTTTTAGCTTGCAGCATTTCTCCCTCTGTTTTCAATGAAACTTCAAAGAATGAGAGTTTATAAACGGAATATTATGGTGCTCAATGGATGCATGAACATAATTATCATTAGATGGTTTTTAAGAAGGCTATTCCATACACTTTTGTCTTTTGCCTCCAGAAAGTACTAAGAGCTCACTGGAATGCTATTTTAATAAAACACCTAATTACTATGAATTACAGGGACAATTTTTTTTCCTGTTATTTCTTCTATTTCTTATCCTCTAAACAAAAGAACTAACATTCAGCAACAATTATAAACGTTGCATTAAGATACTGTAGCTGAAAGCAGTACAGACATCAAATAATGGCAATTTACATGTCTTAGGTAAAGACAATGGGGAAAAAAAAAAAGAATAGCTATGCCATTCCATCATGAAGTGGGGAAATTGAAGGTCAGCACCCAAATGATCAGCTTCAAAATCCCTTATTATGCTTATGACAGAAAAAGAATGAAGTCTTATAAGAAACATCATTAGTCCTAACTATCAACACTTAAAAGCAACTGTATTAAAGACTCTGTGCATAATGTTTATTTCTTTTTCTATATAAAGCTGTATCAAAATATATCAGTTCCAAAATGACACTGGCAATATGATCTACATCCTCTTATAGTTTT
Organism: Numida meleagris; assembly: GCF_002078875.1. Taxonomy (NCBI): domain Eukaryota; kingdom Metazoa; phylum Chordata; class Aves; order Galliformes; family Numididae; genus Numida; species Numida meleagris. Next base: position 91,114,117 of record NC_034410.1, on the reverse strand, counting down.
TTCAACAATAATTGTCTTCATCATGAGAGGAGATGTTTTTAATGATGGTATAATAGGATTTTAGACAGCCGTATGACAAGGCTCATTAACCTTGTGCCATATAAATGTTAACGTACTACTTATTGTAACAAAAAGATTAACTGTATAGAATTAAAAAAAATACTGTCTAGCCTAACTTATATAGGTCACCCATATTTGCCAGAGAAGAAGCTTTCGAGATATCTCAACTGTCTTTTGAGTACCAGTATTAAAATTCTATGACAATGTTCAAAATAATCTATTCTCATTTCAACAGCAGATTTCTTTCCTCCCCCCCAAAAAGTGTCTGTGGTACTTTTTCCAAATTAATAATACTGGCCTTCGCTCTGAAGATGAAATGGAGATTATAACTGCAGAATAAATCTGATCAAACAAGTTAAGCCACCATTCAGTTTTGACACATCTACAGTTTTATTCAGGAATCATTCAAATCTGTGAGGGCTATTATGCTAAGTGGTTATTTATGATGTCCTCAAATGTCAGGAGTACTCAGACTAGTCAGATGCTAAAGTCTGAAGGTGCTGTCTGTCAGATTTAAGAGTCTACAGAAAGAAAGAAAAGATCACAGACACAGTTTCAGTTTCTTCTGAAATTTATCATGCTTACCATTATTTTTGGATCCTGCAGATTTCATTTTGGGGAACAACAGGAAAAGGTGCAATAACGAGACTGTAATTAAAATGCTGAGTGCACAAAAGATAACAGTAAGGTAAAAGGACAAAACCTCTCTTTATGATAAGTTCCATACTGTCAGAAGCGTGTTAAAAGACTTCAAGCCTGAATTCAGGAAAACAGATCTACAAAAGAGACCAACAAAGCTATTGTCATTTAGTTTTGAATGACTGAAATCACAAGGAACATTTCCTTTGGTCTGGGAAAAAAGGCGAAGGAATGAAAACAAATACAATACTCAGAGTAGAAACAGGGAAGTAGTATGGCCATTGCATAAGGCCCCCATGGAACCTCCAGCGAAATGCTCTGTACAGTTGTGTGTACACAAGATCAAGCTAGGATAGGAGCTGGGAGGAAACCCACCGCAGACAATCTAATTTACAAGACAAGGTTTTATCTCTGTCTAAGAGAATGAAGCCTGCAGATGAGATAATAAGCCCTGCTGAGATTTTCGCTTCCCATTCAGAAACATTAATGGTATTGCAAAACAAATATAAAATGTTAACAACTGAAAATAACCAGATGGGAACCACCTTTGAACCTCTTTGTGTTCTTAGTCAGCTAACTGAAAGACTAATTTAAAAAGTGGACAAACAAAAAACCCAACAGTTTTTCTGCATGGCATTTCGTGTATTTGAATTAAAATTTCTCATATGTAAGTTAAATTCCTGTTCCATTGCTGAGACTTTATTACACAGAAAACATGACTTTACTGAGTGCTGTACCAGAGTATTTTGTTCATCTCTTCAGCACAATTACACATATAGAGCCTCTTGCTTTTCGTAGTGGAAACAGAAACAGAGTGAACATTATGTAGAAAGAAGCCTTCACGCAATGGAAACACTTCGCACGTTAAACACATTTAAATATAGCTATCCAACATACACATTAAGCAAAAGTAATAATGTTGAGCAACACAGCCTTTTTGTGAGACAATTTCAAGAAACAGATTCATAAAATTGCAATAACCCACATTTAAGTAATGAGTCGAAGAAACTGCATGTTACACTTTTTAAAAAAGCAAAGTTATTCTCAAGCGATTTTGAAAGCAAAGGAATGATTAATCCCCAGAAGTGCCTTCTATTTTTTGAAGTACAGCTCTTTCTACGTATGAGATACCTCCGTATGTATTTTCATTTAAACACAGAATCATAGAATCATTAGAGTTGGAAGGTACCTTTAAAGGTCATCTTGTCTAATTCCCCTGCAATGAACAGGGACATTCACCGCTAGATCAGGTTGCTCAGAGCTCTGTCTAGCCTGACCTTGAGTGTTTCCAGGGATGAAGCATCCACCAACTCTCTGGGCAACCTGTTCCAGCACTTGACCACCCATATCATGTCATCACAGACCCTGCTAAGAGTTTGTCTCCTGGATGCAGTAATCCAGGTGAAAACTCACCTGTGGTGACAGGTGACAGGACAAGGGAAATGGTTTCAAGCCAAAACATGGGATATTTAGATTGCATGTAAGGGAAAAGATTTTTATGATATGGGTGGTGAAGCACTGGAACAGGTTGCCCAGAGTGGTGGTGGATGCTCCGTCTGTGGAGACACTCAAGGTCAGGCTGGACAGGGCTCTGAGCAACCTGATCTAGCGGTGAATGTCCCTGTTCGTTGCAGGGGAATTAGACAAGATGACCTTTAAAGGTCCCTTCCAACTCGAATGATTCTATGATTCTATCCCACCATTTGGCTTCCTCTGTTTTGGAAATATTTTCTCTCTGCAAGATGCTTTCACTCCATATCTGTACAAAAGAAGAAATTTTCAAAGCATCCCTTCAAAATTCTTAGCAGCCTTGAGACTAGTATATATAACAAAGCAGATCATACTCAGCAATACAGAGCCCTGCAACAATTAAACTAATTCATACACCTTATTTTCACAGAATTCATTTTCATTGTCATCACTTCTACTTGCCAAGTGTTTTGGGAAGCCTAGTTGAATTTACAAAAGGCTACTTTTTTCTTTTCCCTCTGAAAATGCTAAATATAGGAGAGAGAAAACTAGAACATCTGCTCTAATTGGGGACATACTTTGTTGTCTATAGACTGTCAAATGTAAAGAAATTTATGAACAATTGCTTTCTCAGGAACACCTTTCTCAATTCGTTTTTATTTTTTCTTCCCTCCAAAAGTTGCTGTGTTTTTTTTCTCACCATGAAAATAACGGAGTAAGAACAGCTAAAAAAAAAAATCCAACCACAGGCTAAGTCTGTATTACGCATTAGTTTAATTCAAACTTCAAAATCTTGTAGCCTGCAAGTGTTACAGTTTAAATAAAATTAGATTACTGTCTAAACACTGAATCATTTATGAGCACATTACGTAAATATATTTACATTTTGTGCTACATTTTTTTTTGCATTTGGCCTAAAATGCAGCACTGGAGTTTGCCAAATTAGGTTATCTTTTCCAAAAATCAAAGTCTTTGGATAACTGAAGTCACCATCGGATAAAATGAGAATGAACTCTCCAATTTTCTAACTAGTTTCTAAATGTATCTTTAATTTTTACGGTTTATTTTATTTTGAAATAAATGGTAAAAATATTTGTCACATAATAGCATGTAATCTTTGTACTTATTTTCTCCATGATTAAATACCTTCAGATAAATGTAATTCTGTAAATTCAAATAAGTAAGGCAGAATTACCTAAACACCTGGAGAGGGATATGAATAAAATATGATAGTAGCTATCAGCTTGTCACTTGTGGCTGAGATCATATGGATATGAAAATGGAGTTTAAATTTCTTCTCATTCAGGTTCCTAGAAATTATGCCCAGTTTGCACAGCAGGATTACTGTAGCACTTCAAGTTCTCCCTTTAATATATGGGTTTTTGATAAAGGAAGATCATAACTACTAAGAAGAAGTAAATGTAACTGTATATAGAATGCAGTTTTTATGAGTTTGTAGACAATTCAATAGATCATTCAGAGAAACAAGTAAGATTCCATTAGATTAGACCTTTGCAATTTGCCATAAATCTCTGCTATTAAGTTTCAAGTGCCGATGGTCATTAAAGAAAAAGTAAAAATCATAAACCACTGGTACCAACTAGATACATGCTGACAAAGTAATTGGCAGTTGTGCTGTAACACCAACATGAACAATTTTATGGTTATTTTAATGGAAAAAAAAAAAGAAGAGAGAATGAAAGGCACAGACAAAACATAGGTAGATGAAGAATTCAGATAACAAAGAGAAAGATCAGAAGCCACAATTGTTCTAAGAGCCTGTGATGGATACCTTGTGAGAGGTCCGAGATGTTCAGATCCTTTTCTATAGCGAGCTCCCCAAAAGGACTGAAAGGCTTTTAAATTCTGAAAGTCCAATTTTATTAGGCTATAAACGAAGATAATGAATTTCAGCAAAGAAAATTCAAAGTGATGTGGACAAGCATAACATGGATAAAAGGGTTCATATCCACCTCATCTGCTTCCTCACATCCTTGCAAGTGTGTCTTGCTTCCAGCCTTTATTTAAATCACTCAATAACTTTCTGAGCTGCACAGCTTCAAGAAGGGGCTTAGAGAAGTCCTTCCTTCTACAGCAAAACTTGCCTCCTCCTGCTCCTTTCAGCAGCCTCACAGTGTCACAGTCTGAACTGCTGATAACCCTCCCTGAAGCTCTCTCCTGGCACCCCTTGCAACATCCTCTCTCTTCTGTATTTGAAGAAGACTTGCAGCCACTAAAAGCTTGAAAAAAACATGTTCCTGTTTCTAAGGAATTAACATGAAATAATTACACACAAAGATGGAAAAGTCCAAATAGCATCCCCCCTGATGGCCATCTTCTTCTTAAGTTGTACTATTTATTGCAAAGAGGCATCAGAAATAAGAAACCAGCTAACTCATCATTTTCTTAGAATATGAAGGTCAGGTACTATGCTTAACCGGTAACCCCATTTTCCAGGAGCATGAGAAGAATTTCATTAACATTGAGGGATGGCATGCTTTTCCATGTGTAATCCTACCCACAGCCAAACTAACGATCAGTCAAAATCAATTTGCAACTCCTCCATGCAACATTTCAAACACTCTTGTCAGGTCAGAAATCATGGGTGATCTATTCAAAATTACTTTCCATCCCAAAAAAGATCTTCATGATCTTTATTCCCCATTGACATCAAATACCAGTTTCTGGTTCTCTCTGGTCATTAAGATGGCCTTTTTGTCTCCAAGACACTAAAGACAGACACAGAAATGCCATGCAAATCCTGACACAATCTTTTGGATCTATTTCTGATCTTATCAATGACAATAAGGAAAAGTAGAAAAAGCCATTTCCACATGCAGTAGAAGCAGCCTCAAAGTGATGAAATATAATCCTTTTAAGCATTGACTAAGATGCAGATTTTCAAGAGGGAATCCTCTGCCTACTTAACAAGAAGAACCAAGACACCAGCAGGTGTCTTACTGCACTTGCAGATCTAGGCTGTCATATGTTTTCTGATGACATTCCCAATCACATGAGCTCCAGAACTGATAGGGTTTTTTCAGGAATTGAGGGATGGATCACATTACAAGGACAAAGCCTGCAACACAAACACTTCAGCAAATGCTGATATATTCCTCCTGAGAACAACTGACTCCTTGACTTCCTCACTAATGGGCACTTAAAATGCTTCAAAGAGACATAAGAGTTAACATTTCCCCACATGCAGACTATTCATTTCTAATATATTTCCTCCCTCTGCGTGGTCAGCTTGGAGCAAAGGCAGCTGTGTGGAAACACCTGACACCTTTCCTGAAGCTGGAGGTAGAGGAGAATGTGCCACAAACACATTAGGTATACAAAATCCTTCCTAGCTTTTTTTTGACATAGATTTAACAGAGGCATAAGCTTAATGTTAAGCTTGTAAGGAGACCTAACACAGTGAAAACAGGATACATTTCACAGTTCCATAGAAGGCTCTGATGAAAACCCACTGCATTTTGGCTATGGTGAAAACTACTTATCAACAGTCCCAGTAGCCAAGAATGAGATTTCCTACTTACCACAAATACATTTGTTTACCTGCAGCTCTTAACCTTTCTAAAACTAAATCACCAGACAATTAATTGATTTATCAATGTTGTCCGGGAAGAAGCTTAATTGCTGGAAAGTAGAAAAGATATCAATATCGTTACCTTGGGTCAGACAATGGCTTGGCGTGGCATGAGACTGGACACAAATTAATTTACGCTCATATAGATAAAACATAAAAGTATCTTACAGAGAAACTGTAAGACTAGCAAATTTATGATAGGATAGGATTGCCTTATGTATTGCTGCAGGACATGAATCATAGAATGGCTTGGGTTGGAAGGGACCCCAAGGATCATCAAGTTCCAACTCCTCTGCCACAGGCATGGCCACCAACCTCCAGATCTGGTACTAGACCAGGTTGCCCAGGGCCCCATCCAACCTGGTCTTGAACACCTCCAGGGATGGAGCATCCACAACCTCCCTGGGCAGCCTGTTCCAGCATGTCACCACTGTCTCTGTGAAGAACTTCCCCCTCACATCCAATATAAACCTTCCTTGAGCTTAAAACCATTCCCCCTTGTCCTCTCACTATCTACCTGAGTAAAAAGTTGATTCCCCTCTGTCATGGTTTTGTGATTTTTGGTTATTGGTATTCCACATCATAACATCATGTAGTGGATATACCTGGTTCTCAGAAGAGAAGGACTACTACAGTCCCCACGGTACTTTGCTCCTTTGTTACCATTTTCCAGCCGGAGGGAAAAGATAAAAGCTCGCAGTATAAAAACTTGCAGATCACGAGACCTCGTCCCTTTTTCCGCCCGTCTCTTGTCTTGGCAGCACCTCGCTCTCCAGCCGTCTATTGTTGGTAGTAGAGTAAGGCCTACCTTGATTTTGGGACATTCTCTCTCTCTGTATTGGATTTATCAGCTTAAACTGTAATTATATTGTATTATAGTGTGTTGTTTTGCATTCCGATATCTTGTTTAGTAAATTAGTTTGTTTCTCCTCAGATTGTTGCCGCTGTTCTTTGCTCTCAGGGCCATCTCCTTACCCTTTTTCCCTTTTCCCGGGGCGTGGACCCGTGGATCCCCCGTCCCCTTTGTCACGGAACCGGGCCGAACGCCCGTAAACCGCTGACACCCTCCTTTTTATAATCCCCTTTTAAGTACTGGAAGGCTGCAATGAGGCTCTGTAGGAAGCTGTAGCCCATGAAGAGCCCCTGTTGGAGCAGGGGAAAAGTGTCAGGAGCAGCAGAGAGGCTGTTATGGACAGGTTGCAGCCTCCATTCCTCTTCCACTGGCCCTGCTTGAAGATAGGGAGGAAGAAGAAGAGCTGGGGTTGAAGGAATAAAGTTGATCCTGGGAAGAATGGGGAGGAAGGTGACTTAGCTGTGTCTTTGTATCTCACCATCCTGCTCTATTCTTAAATGACAATAAATGAAATTAATCTTCCTCCAGTTAAGTCTGTTTAGTACATGGTAGTAATTGAATAGCAATCTCCCTGTCTTCACGCAGACATTTGAGCTTTTCTTGTCTTCTTTTCTGCTTGTTATGAAGGGGAGTGAAAGAGTGACTGAGAGGGCAGCTGGTCAGGGTCAGCGTGTCACATCACTACTCCCCCCAGGAAACAAACAAACATCAAAACAGGACCTCTGCTGTATTTTTTCTTATGCTCTGCTTGTGCATTATATAATTGTTAAGCTCAGAGTACATCTTATGTAAACAAAACAAAAATACTAATTGTTGGAACACAACTGCTTTAATACTCTATAATTGTAGAACTTTAAGAGATTACTATCAATTTCAAATGTTCATAATTCATAAATTGTTCCTTCAATAGAATTACCCCCAGACCTGCCTTCCTTTCTCTGTGTCTGCTACCTAATGGCTGGCTTGGCAGCTCAGTGAAGTACTGTCTGTTTGTAACGGGAGCATTTGCAGAAGATAGCAGATGCAGCAACAGGGAGGGATGGGCGAGGGAAGATAAGATCCTTATCGAGCATATTGTCTTGTAGCCTGGAAACCTCCCATGCCATCATACTCCTTTAAATTTCATCCATGGACTGATTAAACACATGCAAAGATGACCAATCTCATTGCACATATTGCAGTTAAAACTCTACACTGGGAGTTCACTGCCTGCTCTGCAAGGAGACTGTTCCTAATTCATCACTGCATCCTCACACCTTGTTAATCACCCATTTGCCTGCAGCTTTCTTGGCTGTGGCACATCACGTGCTTTAAAATAGCTCTTGCAGGCAGTCATTTAAATCAAACACCTGATCCCATCCATCTCTGCAATCAGGCCCACAGGCATTCACCACATGGCCCTCAGCTGTAAGGCTGTGCACTGTATACTTCAGTTCAGTGTCAGGGGCATCAGCCCTATGTGTATGAGAAGCATCACCCCGAGGCTCCTGGTGGTCAGCAAAATGCTCGGCAAAACCTTCTGAATGAGCCCATGCTGCAGATTATATAGCGTTTACCGGCAAGAGTATTTCTGATATCCTGCTTACGAAAGCAATTGGCACCCTCTGGTGGTTTGTCGGTCTTACTGCTTGTCATATGCAACACCAGAAGTACGGTACCAGTTTCTGTCGTGACGGCAAATTCACTCACAGACCCTAGGAAAAATGCCAGAATCTCTCAAATCTGAAAGTAACTATAGTTCATTAAACTGCTTAGATGTCAACTACCATGCTCTTTGGAGCCAAAGATGCTTAGGAAAAAGCCATTCCTGTTCTCAGTACCATTTTTTTCAATACACTTCTTTTTTCTTTTTGGAGGGACAGAGAGGTGGACATAAAAATGCAAGAATTTCCTTTTTTTTTTTTTTTTTACTTTTTATTTGGTTTTAATATGTTGAAAGCTTACACAACACATGTGGCAATTAAAATAATGTTAAACATGAAGATAACTACTACAGAATTTGCAGTAATTTCTTTACCCATGCACCCTCTGCTATAGGAAACATTAAGGTAGAATTTAAACCTGTTTTTAATTTTATTATTTTTTTTTAAGGGATTTGACAGTAGCAAGTATAATGTCAATGACAGGGCTAGTCTAACTCAACTTTCACACAGGCTTGATTGACGTGTAGGAACAAGGAAACCAGCTTTACTGGTGCCTATCCAGTCATGCAGAAGATTATATAAGCTTCCCCAAAGCACTTGTTCATAGAAAGGGCAACACACAGAACAGTACACATCACATGTCATGCTATGAAGGGCAAAAAGGCAAATATTATCAGACCTGGGGCCGCATGTGCCCTCATTCTTTTCTTTATGTCAATGGAGCATTATTACTAACAATACTGAGAATGTCGTGATCATTACAGCACAAGAACTAGAGGAGTAGAGATGACTGATTTTGCAAAATCATGTATTTCACAGCCAGCGCTTCACATCTGTAAAGTACAGGTAGGAGACATAGTTCATTCAGTGCTGTCCCAACATCTGTTTCAGCTACTTAGTAATAACTGTGCTGATGTATAGAGCAATTTGCTAAAAATATGTTATTTTCCTGTATACTACAGAATTCAGAAGCCATGTTCATTTGAAAGAATTGTCTTTATCTTCTCCCCATTAAAAAAAAAAAACAATAGTACCTGCCCACTGTTGTAACTTCTGATGGAAATTCATTATATCGTGCTTTGCCATTTCTCTTAAGGGAGCAACTGGAGAGAGAGTCATTTACTACCTGGTAGGGAGCTCCACCATATTTCGGACATTTTCACAAATGGACCAATATTTAATTCTGTCTCAAGTACTTCCATCACAATATTTAATGATTACCTTTAAGAAGAGGTGAAGACTGCTGTCTAAACCTCAGAAACAGCAAAACTGATATAAATGGACTTGTGCAATGTCACAATCGCCACATAGCAGTAGGAACTTGATGTAGATTATCTTATTTCCTATGAACACAACCATCTTCCACTAAATTCTGGAATCTATTCTGATAACTAAAGGCCTTAGCTGGATATATTAAGAGTAGCACTCTCCACTTTGTTTTCTTAAACCCTATATCTCAAAAAAATAAAAGTCAAAAGGTGTCAATTACATAGACTAGTTTCCTGTTCAAAGCAGAGCCAAATTCTAAGACACTAAGGACTTTAGTTGATCAAGGTTTATTCAACAAAATATTACAACTTATGAAATTAATGCATTGATTCATAGAAAACTATTCTTTCCTCTTCATTAACACGGTTCCCTTTGGGAGATATTTTGCTAGAAGAAGATCTGAAAACACACCATGTTTAGCTGTTTTTTAACCACATTTTGGGCAGCAGGACAGGTAGTAGGGAATTCACTTTCTTCCTCTGTTCCAGTGGTGACACATGCTCAAGCCACAAAATTTAAAGTTCAGACGAAGGAGCATGTGCAGGGCTACACAGAGCCACAAGTTCCAAAAAGTATGATGCAGCAACAGCACTACTTCCATATCAGATATATTCAACGAATGCTTCATAAATAATTTTAAATAGAGAAAAAAATTCTCCTGTTTACATGATGATATGATGTGAATATCCTCATTTTCAGTAACACTGTTTTCAGCTGAGCTTTCCAATTTTTATTCACAAAGATTATGTCAGCCTCCCTGGTGGTTAGAAATGTGCAATTAGTATACAATTTATGGGTGAGATAGGTTTAATCTTGTCACCTTTCACCTCAGGAGGAGGAGGAAATGGAAAGCAGACTTTGTTTAGGAAGGTAATAATTCAGCTATTGATTTCAACAATTCAAAGATGGTTGTGCTTCCACCACAACCTAATTCTAAAAAATTGATTGGTATTCATTTAAAAATCTATGATATTATTTAATCACTAGCAATGTAAGTTTGCTATTGCAATATTAATTTTATATGTACAACAACATTTCTTAGACTGGGAAGCTTTCACTTGTTCTGCACTTATGCTTACACTGATACACAGAAATTTTCTTAAAATATTAGTTCTTTGATCACTTTATGAAGGATAGGGTGTTCAGTGTCAATTACATTGAGAGGGAGCACTCCAGAAATGTAAGTTAAGACTTCCAGTGTAGGCAATATTATTTTCTAATGTCTGTCACTTGTTTTCTAGTCTTCTTCCCCATTTCCTAATTAAAATACATGATTATTTTACTTTAACTGATAAGGAAAATTTAATATACTGCTAGTCATTAATTTTTACTTTCTTTTTCACACTTTCATCGTAATAGATATGCTTAATGCTGACACAACCTGTAGTCATCATAGTTATTTAGAAATGAAACTCTGGTCCATCAATTTAGCTATTACCTACCAGATTTAGATTTGAGTATATGAAGCTGAAAGACTGAAAAATAACAATCAACATATACAAGACAAAACATGAAAACTTTATATTCATAACACTCATGATTCTTTTTTGCAGACGTGCTAATACAGTAACCTTTTATCCAGTTGCTGCACTCTTGCACTTTTAAGGAATAGAGATGTAAAAACTATTTTCCAGAAGATCCTCAATAACACAAGGACAGGCCATCTACTTTACCTTCCCCTGAAAGCCTAGCAATAAGCATTTTACCTCAATGGCAAAACAAAATAATCCCAGTCTAGATCATTTTTTTTCCCCCCAAAATGTGGAGAGGAGGTGATAGAAACCATCTTTGAATCTAGATCATAGAATACCCCAAGTTGGAAGGGACCCACAAGGATCATCAAGTCCAACTCCTGGCTCCACAAAGGCGTACCCAAATTCAAACTCAATGTCTGAGAGCGTTGTCCAAATTCTTCCTGTAGGGATAAATGTAAGGTTCAAATGAGAAGCCAACAAACTAGGGTTACTGCTAGACCAGAAAAGGCTGCTTGACTTTGTTTATAGCAAGTCTGCTGCTTGCCAGGAAAAGCCAAGAGTCAGATCTACGTTTAGCAGAGAAAACCAGAGCAGTTTCACAGACAGAGAACAAATGTTGTGAGGGTTTTTTCACATTTTTTAATGCCATCCGTATAGCACCATTACATACACCAGAGATCTGCTTGATTTGTGTTGTTCTGAAACTGATAATGACTGCAGATTTAATTAAAGGTAAAGCGAGCAAAGCGAGCAAAGAGCTATAAACTACATTAAGGTCTGTGTCTAGAGAGAACAGCTCATTCAGTACTGGTGCTGCAAGCAGCAAGGGTTGGAACGCCTGCTTGACAGTGACATCTACCAACAGCTGCTAGTTTTGAACTGATACTCATAGTTGTCACCTTGCTCAGTTTGCTCCAAGTTTGTCAATGATGGTTTGGTTGTTTAGACTGATAGAGTCTGCAAGAGAAATAAAACAGAATATTGGAAAACCTGGGTGTTTGTTTGGGTTTTTTTTTTGTTGTTGTTGTTTTGTTTTGGTTATGGAATTGACAGTACGTACAGAAAGAATAATTGTTTCAGGTGTCTGATAATTTAGACTGTAGCTGGCTGTAGAGTGGGCACCAGCATAAATTTAGCTCAAACATTTGCAGTGCCAGCAAGGTTTGCGCTGGTCTGCAACTGACAGCAGCTGTGATTAAAGCTAAGGGTGATGCAGGGATTAAGAATATAGATGATGTCAATAGACACCTCTGGGCACAGGTAGGCCACCTGTGTCACTTTCAGAGTCTGAAAGTGACATAATTTTAGGATTCATCCAGGCAAAGTTTCCTGATCAAGTTTTTATTTCAACTGCCTCTTGGCACAAGAGTTTTCACAGGATGACAGCATAGGGGTTGATCCTGTTCATATAAATCAGATTTAAAACTGGTCTTGGCCAAGTAGAAACTTAAAAAGGTCACTGTAAAGACGTGTTGCAAGCCTTGGGGAATGTTTGTGGCCAGACCAAACACAGAATTGTAGACTGGAATAGATTTGTCACTTGGTAAGTATTTTTTGAGGAAAGAAACGAAGGAAGCCAAAAAACCCACAAGATTATCTGTTGCCTCTCTATGGATATGATTTTCACTTCAGAATCCATGATAAAGAAAATTTCTTTTAAAGGATTGAGACTTGGAAAAAACATACATAGTTTTCTGGAGTGAAGATCTTGCTTTTCTCTGTATTTTACAAAAATATTTCCCAGGGTTTTTAATTGCTGACACTGAAATTAAAGAGGTAAAAAGGTACTTATATAGAGTGTTTATCTGAAAACATAGCAGAAATGGGAAAAGTCTGGAAATAACCTAATTTTGTAGAGTTGTTCAATGAAGAGTTCTAAATCTCCACACTTTTTTGATGTATTTTAAGAGTGAGATCTTGTATTATTGACAGAGAGGAGAAGGGAAATTGGATCCTTTATTTTTCCTCAGACTTCCTCCTTTCTCACTTTGTGTTTGGAAAAGGTAGAATAGAGAAACAGCCAGATAACACAATATATTTTTATGTAGAAGACTGTCTATAGAAAGATGAAAAAGTATATTCTGAAGTCTTTCAGAATGAACAATCTTTTATATAGTTCCTTAGATGAGTCACAGCAAAATGTTCATTTCACAAGCTAGCCTAGAAAGTCAGTGATTTTCTACAGCAATTAATGTAAAAGCAGAGAAATTAGAAGAGAATTATAAGTACGCAGTTTTGTGTGCGTCTTTCAATATTTTATGAGTGAGGTTGGTATCTTCGCCTTAGGCTCTACCATAAGCATAATCCAGCCTAATTAAGTAACTGTCTGACATTCTCAAGGGTGAACAGGTGAGCAGAACAGGAGTCCCACTTTTCTCTTGCTGCTGGCATACTCATAATTTGCAATTATCTTTTTTGCTAATTTCTAACCCCTTGCTCTAGCTAGTGCTTGAGCAAAGAGGAGGAGACCTCACGCTTACCCTTGTTCCTTGTGTGGTTAGTAGGAGAAATAGCAGTAACCAACCACATTTTTCTTCTCATGTACAATCTAATATCTTAAATATATTGAAAACTGTCCATACACTTCTTTATAATGTGAGAGTTCACCATTTTTTTTTATATCTATGAATCCATGAGATTTTTTAATGAAGGGAATAGACTGCTGGTTTCTCATGTATCACTACGATTTTGGCAAGCAGATACCAGCAGAGTAGCATTTGCCTAGAGAGGCAGATATCCCACATATACTGAGTTTCTGCTACTGTCTATATCTGGCTCATATGTTAATCTGATGTGTTTGATTGCTTTGCGTGCACAAGATCTGGTGAAACTAGATTTTCAATTCTCACTTGATTTATGCTTCTACCACAGTTTTATGAAGAAGACAGAGGAGAGATGTAGGTCCTTTTCAACTGTTGGCTTCCCTTTTTAAGAAAAAAAATCAAAACAAGTTCCTTTATATCTTACTGTTTGGTGTCAGATCAAAAATCCTATTCAATGAAGCTGAAATTTTGTCAAAGCACTACATTCTCATTGAGTGGTCTTCTTGATATGGAAGATAAATTAAATATATATTTCTCCCATGACTAGCAGAGCATTTTTGCAGTGATATTTGCACAGAAGACAAGGAAGGTGTTTGAAAACTAGAATTATTTGGAGGTGAGAACTTTGGACCAAATAAATTGTCAGGTAACAACTATTATCAGGTAACAACTATTACTATTTTCTAAGTGAAAAAATATATATCCTTTCTACACCCACCTATGTTACAACTAGACCAGAATATCAAAAGGAAGATTTCCTATAGACCACAGCTCCCTTTACCTCAAATTTCCCTAATAGGAAATGTGGTCTTCAGAATTCATTTTAAAACAAGTTCTAGTTCTTTGCCATTAGGTGTCTCTGTTATCCTTTGTAAAACACCAATGCACCATGATTTTTTCAGTGTTTCTTAACAGTGCTTAGACAAGTCTGTTTATCCCTCTTGCTTATATTTTTATTTGTGAGAGGGAGCTTATATATTAGTGGTTTTAAAAGTATTATTGTTAGAATACAAAGCTCAATTAATTACATGGGTCAATTTAATTAAAATTTTGCTGCATTGCTTCCCAAAGAGAAAGGAGTTTCTTAATAGTAATTTGATGTAGCCTAAATAAAATTAAAGTCATCATTAAAAGTAACTATGAAGATTTTTTTTTTCCCCAGCTGTCTTTTTGAGTGGAGACAAAGTAAGAGATAAGAGCTTACAGTGATAAGGTATTATTAATCTCTTGAATCTCTGTGCCCTAACTGCCTCAGAACTGTCATTTAACTGTGGACTGGTCTTCTAGTTATAACACAGAACATTCAAATTTTCTCCACATTATAGACTTCCAAAGGTACTGAGTTTTTCTAGAATGCAAACTACTCAGATAACTCTATGCCAAATGCCCCCACACCAGCATGTTTTTCAGAGGAAAAAAAAAGAGTTAAGAAAATAAATGAGAAATGGGGAGAAAGTTAAAATCTCTCAGCAATGTCTGTTATATCACATCAAGAGCTCCATCAAAGCTACACAACCAAAAGAGAAACCTTGGAAAATACCTCTGACACAGAGAGGAAAGAGACACCAGAGTTCTCCATAGTAATTAGTGTTATCTGGGTAGTAAGGAAAACTCATCTGCCTAATTAGGCAGTTCATGTGTCTTTGGCTAAGTATTAGATACTTAACAAATGCCAACAACCTATGGTACTTTCAGAAGGGCTATTCTCTAAGAGAAGGGTGAATTACATGCTGTCCTACTGTCATGGTTTTATGACATCAAGGAAGAGATGCAACATACAAGTGGGCTAGAGACCGAGGGGTGGACTTAACTATGGACACTATTGCACAGGTTATTCATGACTGTGAAACATGCGCCACAATTAAACAAGCAAAGAGGATGAAACCTCTTTGGGGGGAAGGGCGATGGCAAAAGTATAAATATGGGGAGGCGTGGCAGGTTGATTATATCACCTTGCCACGAAGCCGCGATGGTAAGCGTTACGTGCTCACCATGGTGGAGGCAACCACTGGGTGGCTTGAAACATATGCAGTACCCCATGCTACAGCCCGAAATACCATATTAGGCCTCGAGAAACAAGTCTTTTGGCGACATGGCACTCCTGAAAGAATTGAGTCAGATAATGGGACTCATTTCAAAAATTCTCTTGTAACTACTTGGGCCAAAGATCCCCTATCATGCACCAGCTTCTGGTAAAATTGAACGATACAATGGATTGTTAAAAACCATGTTGAAAGCAATGGGTGGCAGAACATTTAAGCATTGGGAGAAGCATTTGGCAGAAGCCACCTGGTTGGTCAACACTAGAGGATCAATCAGTCGTGATGGTCCAGCTCAATCCAGCTCTCTACATAATGTAGAGGGAGATAAGGTCCCTGTAGTACATGTAAAGAACATGTTGGGAAAAGCGGTTTGGGTTTTTCCAGCTTCTGGAAAGGGCAAACCTCTCCGTGGCACTGTTTTTGCCCAGGGACCTGGGTCCACTTGGTGGGTGATGCAGAAGAATGGGGATGTTCAGTGTGTACCACAAGGGAATTTGATGCTGGGGGAGTGCAGTCAGTAAGTCTATGTATATATAGGTACACATTTCTGTGTGTGTAATGCATGTTAATTATTGTTTGCTTATATGCATACTGACATGATGTAGTGATATGGAATAAGGGGTGGAATGTCATGGTTTTATGATTTTCGGTTATTGGTACTCCACATCATAACATCATGTAGTGAATGTACCTGGTTCTCAGAAGAGAAGGACTACATTCCCCACGGTACTTTGCTCCTCTGTTACCATTTTCCAGCCAGAGGGAAAAGATAAAAGCTCGCAGTATAAAAACTTGCAGATCACGAGACCTTGTCCCTTTTTCCGCCGTCTCTCGTCTTGGCAGCACCTCACTCTCCAGCCATCTTATTGTCAGTAGTAGAGTAAGGCCTACCTTGATTTTGGGACATTCTCTCTCTCTGTATTGGATTTATCAGCTTAAATTGTAATTATATTGTACTATAGTGTGTTGTTTTGCATTCCGATATCTTATTTAGTAAATAGTTTGTTTCTCCTCAGATTGTTGCCGCTGTTCTTTGCTCTCAGGGCCATCTCCCTACCCTTTTCCCCTTTTCCCTTTTCCCGGGACGCGGGCCCGTGGGTCCCCCGTCCCCTTCATCACGGAATCAGGCCTAACGCCCGTAAACCGTTGACACCTACATATATGTACTTTAGTCCTCCTTGTTTGGTAGGGTTAGTATAGATCTTCGTAGGTGACACAGACTGTGGGACCAAGCACACCCTCAGCAAGTTTGCAGACAACACCAAGCTGAATGGTGCAGCTGACATGCTAGAGGGAAGGGATGCCACCCAGAGGGACCCGGACAGGCTTGAGATGTGGGCCCAGGCCAACCTCATGCTGGCTTTCTACAAGGCCAAGTGCAAAGTCCTGCATCTGGATTGGGGCAACCTCAAGCACAGATACACGTTGAGCAGAGAATGGCTTGAGAGCAGCCCTGAGGAGAGGATTTGGGAGCGTCAATTGATGAAAGATTAAACATGAGCCGGTAATGTGCGCTTGCAGCCCAAAAGGCCAACCATATCCTGGGTTGCATCAAGAGAAGTGTAACTAACAGATCAAGCAAGGTGATTCTGCACCTCTTCTGCTTTCATGAGATCCCACCCAGAGTATTATATCCAGTTCTGGAGCCCCCAACACACAAAGGACATGGAGTTGTAGGAGCAGGTCCAGAGGAGGGCCATGAAGATGATCAGAAGGCTGGAGCACCTCTTCTACTACAAGGACAGGCTGAGAGATCTGGAGCTCTTCAGCCTGGAGGAGAGAAGGATCTGAGACCTTATAGCAGCCTTCCAGTACCTGAAGGACGCCTACAGGAAAGATGGGGAGGAACTTTTTAATAACAGTAGGTAGCAACAGGACAAGGGGAAATGACTTTAAACTGGAAGAGGGTAGATTTAGACTAGATATCAGGAAGAAATTCTTTACTGTGAGGGTGATGAGACACTGGAACAGGTTGCCCACAGAGGCTGTGAATGTCTCCTCCCTGGAAGCATTCAAGGCCAGGATGGATGGGACTTTGAACAACCTGGTCTAGTGGGAGGTGTCCCTGCCTACAGCAGAGCAGTGGAACTAGATGATCTTAAAGATCTGTTCCAACCCAAGCCATCCTATAATTAAATGATCTGAGGATTGAGCTAGAATCTTTACCTGTCTTAGATAACATGAACAAAATTGATACCTAAATATTCCTTGCAAAGACTTTTTCCTCGGTTGATTCTGGTACAATTAACAACAGGTCCTCCCCCCCCCCCCACACACACACTACACAAACTTGCAAGCATCTAGAAAATCCAATTTCTAATTTGTAAAATAGAAATGATTACACACAGCGATAACTGAGAAACAATAAATGTAGAATCCACAAGATGTTTTTATGAAAACCACATTTCCAAGCTGAACAACATTTTAATGTCAAATGAGTGCATGCTTTATGTTGAAGAAAAAACAGCTTAGTGTACCATCTGTTACTTTTAATAGCAAACAAGCACACAAGTTGTAGTTAATACTGTTGATGTAAAATATAAGAGGGATGTTATAAAACTGCTCAGTGACAGATATAAACATGCTTTGAAATACGAATGAGCTCAAACAATCCAATATGCAACTTTTACCAGCCAGCTGTTCTTAAAAGATAAGGCAATATCAGAATTTTAACAAACCTTGTGCCAGTCAAATGCAGGCTCACTTCACCAACCCACAAGATGATGTAAGAGGTATTTCCTATTTAAAGCACATATAGGGTGACAGATTCATTTCATTAAAAACCTCCAAATTAAGGCAAATAATTATGTCTTACACCTGACAAGTAAGAAAGTGTCCTCATGTGTGTATGTATCTTTAGAAGAGACTTTAGTGACAAGTTAACAATATTTTTCATGGAGATGTCCAGAAAAATCCACATAGCACTTATTCATTTTGAGCCTAATATAAGATCATAGAACTGTAGAATCATACAATCAAAGAAGGGTTTGAGTTGAAAGAGACCTTAAAGATCATTTTGTTCCAATGTCCCTACCATGAGCAGGGAGACTTTCCATTAGCTCAGGTTTCCTCAGGCCCCATCCAACCTGGCCTTAAACTGCACCAAGTATGGGGCATCCACAGCTTCTCTTGGCAGCCTGTTCCAATGCCTCATCACCCTGAGCAAAGAGTTTCTTCCTAATGTCTAATTAAATCTAACTTTTTCAGTTTAAAGCCATTCCACCTTGTCCTATCACTATAATTCCTGTGAAAGAGTCCCTCTCCATCTTTCCTGTAGGCTCCCTTGTATAGGAAGGCCACCTACAGAGTCTCCTCAGAGCCTCCTGTTCACCAGGAGGAACAACCCCAGCTGTCAGCATATCCGCACAGGAGAGGTGCTCCAGTCCTCTGATCACCTCTGTAGCCCTCCACCAGACCCGCTCCCACAGACCCATATCTTTATTCCAGGGCCCCCAGAGCTGAATATAGCACTCCAGATACTCATGATGCTGTACTGAGAGCAGTTATAACATAGTCCTTGGTTCTGAGACATGGCACATGGATAACAGCATAGCCAATCTATATTACAGCTCCCTTGGACAAGATCAGTGTTGAATTATGAAGGAGTTAATTTTTATTTCTAACCCTTCATTCAGAAATTTAACATTATGCACTCTGTGTAATATATATTTCTCATCTTTGGAAGATCAAGACTATGATATAGGAAGTATCATTAGCCTATAGCCATTAATAATCACCTAGTTTTTCTTCTTCTGTGATCAGCTGTTATTGTCTGGGGTTTTTTGTTTCATTTTTCTGTGAGATTTTCTTTCTCAACCTGAAGATTTTAAATAAACTAACAAAAGCGCTTCTTGATAGAGAACAAGTTGCTGAAATCTTTTAACAATGTTTAACGATGCTTGGCATTTGGGATGAGGAAATTTTGCTAGATTTTTTAATTCAGCTAGTACACACACTACATACTTTTCTCTCACAAGCTTTAGTGTCCTGCTGCATTTCTTATCCATGACCAATTTTACTGTAGTTAACTAGAGCTGTATCATGTTCTGACCCAGTTACTTCTCAGTACCTGCACTGAACGCTGGTCAGTAACAGATGTAAACTACATGTTCAAGACACCATAGATCAAAGTTATCAGACTTCTCAGAAGCAAGTTGTGAGACCATATCACAAAACTTATGTAATGCAGAACAATTCCTGCATTTCTTTTATATGTCTTAGATTGCTGTACATTTTAAAACTTGAATTAAAGCATGGGTCACAAGTAAGATCAATTATGGCAGTACTAGATTTAAGTTAAGCATAGCGCTTGAATTTGTTTATCTAGAAGTAGATTATTAGGAGGTTTATGAAAAGTGATGTAAATGCATTAAAGATCATCTAGTTTCATGTATCTTATACATCACTTGTATTTGACCTACTGAATCTACATTGTCAATTTACACATAAAAAGATCAATATCTCAAGAGAATCATTCTTGAAACTTTGGCTATGTCTATTTCAGATGTGCTTTGTCCAGCCTTACCTTACTATAATGGAGTTCTGAGTTGCTAATGTATTGAACAAATTGACCTTTGCTTAACAGAATACCAAAGAGCACTGTAATGTCCTCAGCAGATATGCTGCTAATAAAATTGTTTCTGTTTACACAGCAAGGGCTAACTTGAAATCCTCAGTGGAAGGCATAACAAGATAATAAAATGTAACTCAGTAACGCTTGTTTTTCTTTTTTTCCAGATCCATGGATAGACAGAGACAATAACTTTGAGCAATTAACAACAGGATGGTATATTATGCACAAATGTATTATCATAAAACCAGCTGTCAGCAATGACAGTGACCATAGTCCGTTAGCTCCTTGAAGTTTTTTTTTTTTTTTACTGTAGCATGACAACACCATATCAAAAGGAAAACAAATAAAATAATCTTAAAGAAAACCAATCTTCCCAGAATTCTATTTGTATTACCTGGATTCTGTGTTTGCTTAAAAATCATATGTGGATGTCTTTCAGGAGTTGTTGCTTTAGATAATAAAAAGTTAACACATTATGCTTCTGATCAAAGGCCATTTCTTCAGCTGATAACCAGGAATGAGTATTAAACTCCTGTTTTGCACAGATAAAGTTTTTTTAGGGGTAAGTGAATTAGAAGTAGTAATTTTTGGCGGTGGCATTGTGTTCAAAAAGGTTTTAGAAATGATTAGCAGTGGGCTTTTCACAGATTCACAGTTTTCAGATACGCACAGTGTTTTCTTTGTCTTTTTTCCAGGCCAGAGTTGTACCAAGACATACCTCACTAAAGCAGTAACTATGAAAAGATTACAAAGATTCTGCAACTATACTAGTTTAAATATCCACGCATACGCATGCATTCTGCTGTTAAGCAACTCCTTAAAGAGAGTGAAGTCATCATTTAGCTTTGAAAGACTCCTTGAATTTAGTGAACATAATGCATAAGTATTTATTTCTTGAATTACCTAAGACAGCCGCAACTGCTCTTGATGAAGGAAGTCTAGAAGTAAATGGTACTTGAATGAATAAGTGGATTTGGCTGTGGTCTGCTTGTTGGTCAATTTATACACCAGCCATAGCCTTTTATACTCCATACAGAGACACATTTCTCAATTATAGAAAAAGATGTAATATTGTTCCACTGGCTAGCAGAAATTGACAGAGTTTTGAAAGCATTAACTGATGAATAGGAAAAATGACAATGTAGAAAAAACAGGTTCAGACAGATTGACATTATAAAAGTGAAATGAATAGATTCAGCTGATAACACTGTTCCATTGGCTTGTTTTAGAATAGCACAATCCTTCTAGTAAATGCAATTTTCCTTTTTTAAATACACCAGAATGCTTGCTATTAAAGGATTAAAGAAGGACAGTCATTTTATTTGCAAAGAAATGTAGAAGAATGGCTCAGCAGGCACATGCATTTTTTTAAAAAATTCTAATTTCTGAAGAGTAGACAAGGCAGAAAACTTGCCATCCAGTAAATCATTTGCAAAAATTTATGGATCTAGATATACTTTATGTTCCTTGGTTGCTCTCATGATTTACCCCAACTCTAAGAAGAAGGTGGAAAGCAAGATTATAAGACCAGAGCTGAGTTTAGTACCTACCAGAGTGCCTTTTCCTTTCCCCACACAGAGGGCATTGCAACTGTGGCAGTACCAGAACCTGTATGTAGGCTTTCCAGATCCTGTTACTTACTCAAGACAGGATCAACTTCAAATATTTTCTACCACAGTGTCACAACAGAATTATATAAAGGCTGCCATCACACAATATTTAATAATTAGTTTTTCATTAGTACTAGGCAAGTCATACCAGCATGTTTGGCAAACAATGATTTTATGTAGATTCTTAAGTACATTATCTTTCCTGACAGCAGGGAAGGATGATACCTGCTTTTATACAGCTACAGCAATATAGAGCTTATGCCTACCCAGTTTGGTTAGGAGACATTATTGGAGTTTTGCCCTTGACATCCACATTTAAATAGCTAGCTTTAGAAATGCACCTGGAAGGGGAAAAAAAAAAAAATCAGCCTGCATTACAGGAACCACCTTATGCGGGAAACAAGGTATCAAAGTAAACTATTTTCACCCTTCTCAACTTAAAAACTATTGATCATAATTTGTCATTTAATAAATACATGCATATACTGGTAAGAGTCCAGTGGAGGACCATCAAGATGATGAAAGAATTGGAGCACTGTCCTGTGAGTAGAGGCTGATGGTGCTAGGACTTTCTAGTCCAGAGGAGAGGAGGCTCTGTGGGATCTCTTTGTCTATCAGTACCTGAAGTGAGGGTGCAAAGAGGATAGGGCCAGGCTTCCTTCCAGTGGTACCAAGTACCAGGACAAGAGGTAGTGGGCACCAAGTGGAACACAGGAGGTTCCCTCTGAACACCAGTAAGAAGTTTTGTGCCGTGTGAGTGATAGAGTATTGGCACAGGTTGCCCAGAAACTCTGGAGTCTTGTCCTTGGAGATCCTCAGAAGTCACCTGGCCATAGGCCTGGGCACCCTGGTCTGGGTGGCCCTGCTGGAGCAAAGGTTGAGGCAAATAGGCCTAGAGGTCCATTCCAGCCTCAGCCACGCTGCAGTTCTGTGACTGTGGGTCTTGAATTTTAAACATTTTTAGAATGTTCAGTTACATCAAGATTTTCAAACAGATATTTTTAAGAGCACATTTACTAGTGTCATCTGAATATTTGACTGGTCTATATTAGTCATGTCTTTCATTTCCTTCCAAGTAGATGGATAGAAATAACTCAGGTGAATCATCCTCCATGCACTTCTTCACACTTGCTTTTGAATGAAATTACTCACTCTCCAGAGAGGCCTGTGTCTTTCTACCGACTGCAAGGAGAACTCAAAACCAAAATGTTATCTACATTTTGCAACCTTATGCAGAACCAAAAGTTCATTCCCGTTCATTCCCATTGACATGGAAGTCAAAGAAAAGATTCCTGCTGCTGCAAGTTGTACTGGACCTCCAGCTGGCCACTGTAATACTGCCAACAATTGGACAATAATAACATGCCTCAGCAAAGTAAATATTTATTTTAAAGCTACAGGTACCATAAATTCTAAGCAGCAGAGTTTCCTGATCCAGAATATGATTTGCACTCACACACTCATGAAAACAATCCTGTCTGCAATCATATCTGGCTAATTCCACCATGAAAAAAAAACCACCAATAAACAAAACCAGAGCAATACTGAAGAGCTTTCACTTGTATTTCAGTCTAGAGCGTGTATAAATATCAGAGGTGAAATCTGGCCTAGTTGAGCTCAGCGAGTCCTTTAACACTGACATCAGCAGAAGTTCTGCCTTAGAAAAGGCCCTCTTTTTGTGGGCTAAAACCTCAAATTACAAAGAGTAAATAAAATAACAACACATCACATGTAAACAATTACCTGCTCAACTTACAATTCCTTTAACATCAGCATGGGCTTTCAGTTAGGTTCAAGACGGAGGAAATGCACTTTGCAGACACTGAAGTTGTTGAACAGCAACCATATGTAAACCTGCTACAACAATACAAACAGATGCACTGAGCTATCAGTGAAACAGAAATTCAGAAGAGCTTGCAGAAATTAATGCATGACACTAGCTGAGATGATGGAAGAATAAGAAGTTAGTATTTTTCTCATCTTAATGATTTCTAATCTTAAGCTTAAATACTTTTTAAAATGTAATGCAAGCAAATAAAACTGCTGAGTATGGAAAAATGATTGTTTTTGAGCATTTATCTTGAAGACAGAGTCACATGGTCTCTTAATAGAGAACTTGTCACCTTCATCAACTTTCAGATACGAGAGTCCTCATCTACAGAGGATTTGCAAGCAACAGAGATTTGCTGCCTTTGAAGCAAAGTTCAGTTTTGTAAGTGATATTTTCCATGAAGTTAACCTGTACTGAAGAGAATTTATTTCTGAACTGCTCTGCAAATGAAATGCAGTAAACAGTCCGCAGTGAAAATGCTATGATGAAAGCTTAATGTAAAGAGATTGTTTTTCTGTTTCAAAGTAAAGGGAAGATTCTCTAGCACAGTACCTTCAGTACTTGGAAGTCATTCACTTCATTAGGGAAAGTCATATTAGCTCTGAAAAAGTTTAATGAAATGTGTAAGAGGTTGTCAGAAGAGTATTTTATGTTAAAGACAGAAGTTCACTTATCATACAAGAAGGCTGCTCTGAATAAAGTAACAGGTAACTACTCATCACACTACAGGCACAGATCTTCACCTCAAGCAGAAGTGTGCATTTTCTAGACAGGCAACAAGGTGGTAGTTATTTCAGTGTGCCTGTTGTATAGAACTGGAGTGTAGAATTGCATTCCTACTTGACACCATATTCAGAAGATATTAGGTACATCTGAGAATCATTTAAATGCAAATAAGATGCAAGTTGTTTGTCAGTGACTAAAATAGTCTTCCAGGCAACTGCCTTAGTAATTAGAAACCATCTGGTATCATGAAAGAATATAATACTTTCAGTATATCCACAGGCCAAAAGGATGCACTTGATCTCTTAAAACAGTAGAAACACATATGTTTTTATGTTAGAGCTCTGACAATTTATATGCAAAAATCAGATCCATCTTGCTATTTTTTCCCCCAAGTTGCTCCTGGAAAATAAATGAGAAGTGTAGAAGAAAGACCAACAAACTGAAAAACCGGAATTTAAAAGGAACACACACTGAAGGATAAACACCTGACAGAGCCACAGAGCCTTTTTGAAACCTTTACCCCTTTTTTTACCTGGTAAAGCTATGAAAGACAAAGCAAAATATAAGCTTGTAGGTACCTCACCTTTTAAATCTTATAGAATTATGTTCTGTATTCATGAATGTGAGGGATATAGAAGTGGATACAAAGTAAAGTAATTTATCTAAAGCCTCTCTCTTCTCTGGCTCATTTTAGGATTTTAATGTTCGCAGACACAAAAAATGAAAGTATTCTAATCTGTTAATCTAAACCTGAAGTGTGTTTCCAAGCTAATCTATCATAGAGAATAACTAGTAAGACAGATTAAGTGATAGTTAAACACTGACAGCAAATAACTACATACATTTAAATTGATGATTTCAGTAGTTGTCTACTTCATACAACATTACCTTCGACATCATATTCATGTCATGTTTTATAATTTTCAACTTCATTTGGTAATTTGTGACAGTTGAGAATACATACCTTCAGTTCCAGATTTATTAGAGATAATCATTTATTAAGGACGTTGAAGAAAGTAATATAAAGATATTTCATTTTGATAGTTTCAATAGTTACAGGAGCTGCTCACCGTGATTTACAGGAGGCAGTTCTTATGCATTAGCATAAAGAGGCGGTAGATCTACCGTAGATCTGATCAGCCTGCATAGAACAGAAGTTTAACAGAGCCAACAATGCAGGCTATCAGGATGGTCATACTTCATCAGTGATGGTGAAGCCTATACCATTACACAACTGTTTCTGTTGCTCCAGGAACTGAAGCTATTCCTATATCTAACTTTTAGACGTGCCAAAACCATATATTTAATTGCTGTTTGTGTAATTCACGGAGTATCTTCTTTCAAGAAAATTTTCTTAAAAAGCACACTAGAAGTACCAAAACTAAGTCAATTAAACAATGAATAGCAAGAGCATAAACTGTGCGTAGGAGTGTGGAGAAGTGTGCCTTTCCATCTGTGTATCACATTTCCACAGCTCAGTTAAGGAGAGGTATTTTTTCCTTGCATGTTTAGGGGAACATGGCAACCGAGGTTTTCTTTCAGGCTGTCAAGACTCAGGATTCCCTACATGCATACCTCAGGATGTACCAGTTCTGAAAAATAAAACTAATTTACAGTTTGAGACTATCACATGTGAATCATAATGATTGTTTTTCTCATTTGATTTAAGACCTCAGGTTAAGAAGTCTTGAGTCAGCTTCTCTTATAAAGCGCATTTCTGTGCAAGAAAACAACCTTGTCATTCTCTAGCACTCGAAAGATGCACCTTCACATGAATGAATTGTTCTATAGCCTTATTTCAAATGTACATAACAATATAGAGAAATCAGTAGCATTCGCCAACAACTATGCTTCATGCAATACCCCTCCATGTAATGATTATTTAAGTAATTAATTTCCACATCAGCACCCATTTGTTCAGCTTCTTGCAGATGAGAAGTTGAATTATTTTCCTGCATGTTTGAGTTATTCTCATAAGTAAGCCTTAATCAATGAGATAATAAACCTCTATAATCATTCAGTTCTTCATAGCTTAAGTGGACTTTATTTGCTCTCTTGCCCTATAGAATGATTTTCTAGCATTCAACCATTTGATCTCTATTCTCAGAGAATGCTGAAACATTAACTTCATGTGAGAAACAAGCAGTAAACTATTCCTGAAGCATCTGAAACACTCATGAATTTATAAATATACACATAACTAACTTGCAAAAGACTCTTAAAAATAAGAACATGACATCTTCTTGGAAGTCTCTATGCAGATATCATAACATTCTAGATGCCATGTAAAGTTCCTGTAGAACTCCTCACCTGACCTGGAACAATATGCAATTTACCACACCATCAATAGCATTTCTCTGCCCTGTGAAGCAGCAAAACTGCTTCTGACAAGTTCTTTGCAATATCAGGCAAACTATCCTTGGAAATATCAATAACCATAAAGAGGAGAAAAGTTGACTCACCCTGTTAGCAACAAGGCTCTCTGACAGCAGAGCACACCTTCACAAGAAACAACCTTCATCAAAGACACAGTCTCCCTTCAAAGGCTAGCCCTTAAATGAGCCAAGGAAGGGGCGGGCCCTGGTTCCACCCCTTCAGGTCACATGAGAAGCACAGGTAAATTGTTTGCACCTGTGCTTCTTGGTGGCTCCCCTTCATCAGTGCTCGATCATCAGTTCAGGCTGTGGCATAACAGGTCCTCTACAGCATACTTGAGTGAATTATAGTATTTCATATTTGTATGTTACCTCAAAGAAGAAAAAGGGGAAAGGGAAAAGGAGAAAAGAGAAAAATAGGAGAAAAAAAAAAAAAAGGAAAGGGAAATAAGACAAGAAAAATTGGTTTGTTTTAGGAAGACACTAAAAAAGGAAGTTTGTTGACATCCCTATAATTTTGTCACTTCGAATTATTGCACTATGTAAAAAACATGCAGATTATTTTTTTAAGCTGAAGATGTAAGTTATCATATGTAATTTTCAATACAACCCTTCTTTTATAATGTCATTCACACAGATGATCCTCCTAATCGCTATTCTTGCATACAAAAATGGTTTCCTTGCATAACTTCTTGCCAAAGCTGATGAAAGGCCTACATTCTGTACTCTCCATATTTTAAACTGGCTTTACTTAATTAAAATTTATTAATATAGATACCAGAAATAATTTACACAGTATAAATGAAAACTTTCAAAAAAATTTTAAGAAGAGTGATTGTTGTTTTTTTTTTTTAAGAATGTACTTTGGCATAGATGCATACAATCAACATTCTCTTCCTAGTTAGGAAAAGAGATCAATTACAGCAGGCATAATATTAACAGACATAATTTGTATTCTTGCATGAAGTATAAAACTAGCCAAAATTAAATAAAACCAGAGTGAAGAAAATATATAGAATAAAAAAAAAAGTGTGTTTTTTTATTGGAAAACTGTACAATTTAAGACCAAACTTCAAAAGTCCACCAGCCCAAAGTAAAATGCAAGACTTTATTTTGTGTACAGATTTACAGTTTGGTTGTGTGATAATCATTAGTAATGCCAGTAATGCCTGCCTCACAGGATGTAACTTTTCAAATCATAGTAGTACATTTTTCCAATGTTTAGAGAGTCTTTTTGACCTATACAATACTGTTAACAGTACAAATGGGGTCAAATGGTGTCACATCAGTTAAGACAGAGATGAAATATCACAAGAGAAAACTGGTAAAAAATGTATTTTTTTTTCTAAGAAAACAAATTAGCAAACAAAATATCAATGATGCCAATTAAGATGCATTATTTGACTATAAGGTTTTCTGTGAACTTTGTGTTAAATAATAAGATTAACATATTCTGTTTCTAATGGGAAACAACAAGAATTATTTACAAGTTCTGCTATATAATTCTCTTTTCAAAACAGGTATTTCGAACAGCTTCATTTCCCTTAAGTCCCACTGTAATCCATCAGAGGACTCCCATTTTATGAAAGTATTGTGGAGAATGGAACCACCCCAGATGTGCCAAGAATCCTCCCTTTAACTATCTGATCACCATAACTTATTAGTTTTGTCAAAGATTATGCTACTTAAATGTTACAGATTACTCTTTTCAGAGGTGCCAGACGGAACAAGAATTTCAGAGACACATTATTTCTTTCTCTGCATTTCAACATGCCTCAGAGAGAAAGACTGAACTTTCTGTTAAAAAGGAGACAAAGTTTGTTTGACTTTTCTGAAAAGTACCAGAAAGTGAATGATTCAGGCTGTTGGCCAGAAACTCCTGTGGAAGAAGTAAAAGGAGAAAAATCAAAGTGTCTGGACTTGGGACAGATCTAGCAGAAATCTTTTGGGTTCCTTCTTCTAGTCTTTGCAACTCACTTGTTTTACAGCCATGTAAATTGTAATTGGCAGTGTCCAAGCCCTCTCACTGTTACAACAATGACTTTTGTAAGTCCAAAGGCTTTCTCAGCCATGTGGCTATTGAATTTCTAGCCTTCAGTACAGGATTTTGTTGTTCCTAGTCATAAGGTTTTAAGGATATCCATTTGTATCATATGGAGAGAAAGGCAGAAGTAAATAATGTGCTCAAATGTTAACATGTATTTTTCAGTTGTCATATTTATTCCTTTCAAAATCAGCAGAGAGAGGAATGTGGTTTTGGAGCATAGTTCATCACATCTACTTTAAAAAACTGAAAAGCTTGTTGGATTTCTGCTACAAAAGTGCCTCCAACATCTGTAAGGAAAACCTTGAACAACCAGCTCAGATGTTGAGACAGTTCTGCAGATGTATAAATGAGACATCACATAACTAAACAACAAAAAGAACCCAAAAGCCCTGAATCCATTAGCTCAGTCTTTTATCTCAGGCATTCAGGATTTCACACATTTACATGACTTGAAAGAGATTTTGTTTTTCCTTTGAATCTACATCTGTTAAAGAGGTAGGGGAGGATTTAATTTTTTCTCTTCACTTCAGGAAAATTCTTTAAACTTATTCAGGAAAAAAAAACAAGAACTCCCTAATATTTATTATTTTTAAGAAAATTCTTAATTTTCCTTCAATTTTGTAACACATCTAGATCCTTTTCATACGGACATTTTGAAAATAGTGACTGAGGTTTTAGTGATCTGCAATATGCTAGTACTGTTAGATTTCATTACAGTGCTTGTGAAAAAAAGTGAAGTCTCTAGTGATATCATTGATTTTTATTTTGGAATATCAACAATTCACATACTATATTTCTGGGAATTTTAAAATTAAATTCTCCCCTTCCCTTTTGGAAATACTTAGAAATGTATCTTCATTGTTTCTCATAATTTACCAATTTAATATATGAACATAAATTCAGTGTTTTGAATATGAATAGCATAGCTTAGACTTTAAGATACACTTCCCTATGAGCAGTGAGCTATACCCATAGCCAGTCACAACTGTTAGGTCTTCAGCATCTTAGAATGCCTCTTGCTTACAGCAGGCTTTTCCTGGAAGTCTATTCTTTTTAGGAAGTAAAGGCCTGATCCAAACCCCGCTGAAGTCAATGGAAAAAGACTCCCATTGACTACAATGGGCTCTGGATCATGCCCTAAGACCAATCTCTTCATTAATGCAGGATTAATAATAAGATGGCTTTCTAGTAGCCTGGAGTACTTAAAGTCCCAGCAGTTTCAGCTGAACAACTTCACTTTAGACTGCAGTCCACTGAAATTTGAAAGATGAAGCCGAGGTCTTTTTTGAGTGTTAAGAAAACATTAACTGGGCCATTTTCATTTCCTAGTTATAGTCAAATTCATCAGTTCAGTCAAAATCCTTAGCCATCCTGAGAAAGAATAAGTGAAGGCAAAGAAAAATATAATGTCCAGAACATATTTGCTTCATAAACATAGTATAGACTCTGATTTGATCAAGTAACACATGTAAGGAGAGATCAGTATAGTGTCTCACAATACAAGACAAACTAAAAAACTATTGTGCAGTTAACTACATAAGGGTTTTAGTTTTATTTCTTTTTAAACTAACAGACAATACATGACCCAAAGATTCTCGTAGTGTTTTCTCAGTATGTACAACAAAGCACAATCAGTTCATAATGAAGAGCAGAGAAATATTAACATTACAAAAAGAAATAACACCTTTAAGTTCTCTGAACATGCAGATGTGCATTGTGAAATGTTGTATCAGTACAGGCTTTGACAAACAGTAAATGAATAGAATTACTACAGCCTCATTAAATCAGATACAAAAATATGTCTCAATTAGGATCAGTTTTATACAAAATAAAAATCTGAAACAAAGGTATTTTGTGCTTTTCCTGCTTAAAATTTGTGATAAACCACTGGATGAATCAGACATTCCAAAGGAACCCTAGTGTTATCCACTGTTAGCATTTCATTAAATTTACACTAGCAGTATTTATTAATTTACCTTGCTTATGCATACAGACAGGAATGGCTCAAAAGTTGAAGCATTTTCATTTTTTAATCACTTTGTAATGGTACTGCTAAAAATATACACAGGAGACAACTACAGATCTTTCTGGCCTTGCACATGAAGTCTAAGTCAGTAACTGTAGTGCAAAATCTACACATAGACCAAAGTTATGATTTTCATACATGTACCTGAAATGAAGGCAATACACATTAATTCATATATCATCCGGGCAATACTACTGGTACAAACACAACAACCCAGCAAGTACACGGTCACTTGAACAAATCCAAATGAAAAATGTACCAAATTGTTCCCTTTCCTTTTTTCATTCCATCACTCAGGTAGATATCTATCTTTTTCATGCTAGAACATTCAAGAATGTTTTCAGAAGTATTGCTTGGCCCACATCTCCTCCTTCACTCTTTTACCTGAGTCTGTAGTTCTTTCTGTCACATCCTTTTCACCTATATTGTCACCCACAGCAATAAATTTGATCCACAAATTGGATCAAAAGTCATTATTTATAGTTGACACTGACGTAAAATAATAAGCACTGATCTCACATGTTTATAAAGAAGAATGAATGGATAAAAATGTAATGAGGCTTCAGAAATAAACTTGAATATCAGTACTATTAATCTTGTTTTCACAATGGGAAGAGCCTTTTTTTTTTCCTCTGGGGAGCACTGAGAAAAAAACAGAATTATTATTATCTAATGCATTTTATTTTATTTTGTTTTTTAATTAAAAGAGGAGAGAGAATGCACGCTTGCTCTCACATTCCTTACTTTCCCAGTTCATCCTCAGGCAAACACATTTGGTAGATTAAACCTCCACTAGAAAAGTAATGTTCACAATTGTGTTTTTCTCTCTTTAGAAAACAGTCAACACTGAAGCATACCCTGAAAAGTTTAAAAATAAAATAACCTCCCTCCGTATACAAACAAAGGAAATCTTAATTAAAACTTAATGAAGGGCAGAAGAAAAAGCAATAATGCAATATCAAGGGAGAGTCAGAATAGAAGGAAGCTTACACCCTGAGATACATAATATTTTAATTGGTTATTTGGAAGAAATAAGAAATGTTATGATTCTTAGTCAAACCTTATTAAAGTCAGTGGCAAAAAGCCCAGTGAGTTCAATTGGGCCAAGATGAAGTTCTAACTGAATGAAGAAATTACTTCAGATGAAATGTTACTATATTCCCTCCATCTTCCAATTCCAGCAGAAAAAAAATAACAAAGATTGGTTGAGACCTGTCACAGAGGTAGATTATTGAGCTTATCTTGACCTGGATCAAAGGAAATAATTACACTGGGGGAGAGTAACTTTTGAGTATGAATTCATTGACTTAGCAATGCTAGACACTGTTGAAATTGACTGCTCTACTGAAGTGTCTAAAACCTGCCCTAAACTATAATCTGAGCTGTCTAAATACACTGCTGAGAAGGAAGTTCTATTTAAACACAATAAATGTTGAGCCTTTCTCTGAAAAATACATAGAATTAGTTGAGGACAGAGGGCACATCCACTTGTGCTTATGGTGCCCTCTGCCAGGTGGCATTTGTTGTAAATTCACAGGAAGACCTGCTCAAAGAAACATCCACTCCCTTTTCCTGCATGGAAGAGAACTTATTAGCTGTTCATGTTGAAGCACCAGTAATAATAGACCAGAGATAGAACCCCATTTTTCTCTTCCCAGCAACATCACCTCAGGGTCTCCCTCCTCCAGCTGCTACTGGGTGTTGAAAACTATTTGACTTTTTCACTTGTGAGAGTGACTGAGGTGGCAGGGGGAACATCCGTCTAAGGCTGTCCAGTGTATTGGGGAACAGCCCATTTTCGGTAGTGATTTTCTTCCATGGATCATTAGCAGGAGCTTCCAAATTCTATTACAATAGCAGAACTGAAACATGGAAGGATGCAATATCAGAGCTTCCTTTCAACCAGAGGGTTTCAGATATAGTTACCTAAAGCTGCCAATTCCAATATCAGGAATAATGAATTATTCCTGTTTCAGGAGAGATTGACTCATAAAAACTAATGCAGTCAGATAAACATTTGAGAAAGCAAAAGAATGTCAAAGAGAGAATGCCAGTCTGCCTCATATTATCCTTGATGTCAACAAAAGAAGTACTTTTACAGAAGAGGGGCTTTATTTACAATGCTTAGGCTTCCAGTATACAGTGGGATTAAAGAGTACAACAGATATGTAGAAACTTTTAGACAAGGCCATTCCCTGCACTACTTTCACTACGGTAGCACTAACTTGGAGACGTTCCAAGTACCCACTGCTCCCTTTGATTCTGCTCTACTTATCCCAGTGAGTACTCAACCCATACCAGATTTTCTTGAAGCAGGATTGAGCTTCAAGATACTACGTATCTCTGACTAACAGCTTTTGACATTCATCAAGAATGGGTGAAAGGCATAAAAAAATAGCAAAACACAAATAAAATGATTTAGTCATGATCTGGTAGAACAGATGTTTTCTAAGAACCATGGCATTTTAACTACTTATTTTTTTCCCCCCAGAATAAAACAGTACAAGCATCCTCAGCAAGTGAACCAGTAAATCTTTTAAATTTATGTTCATCATCATAGGAATTGAAATACATTTTGTAATGCCAAGCATGAAATGTTCTGGAAATGGATGAAAGACTTCCTTTGTATTTCTCAGTCCAACTTCTGTGTACAATATCAGTCCAAATACTTACAGCATTAACTTGGGAACATTTGCCATTTTCAGCAATCTGATGACTGTTTATTGCTCTCTGGGGACACATAAGCCCTTGTGTTCATTCTGAAGTATCTACATACCTGTGAGGTATGCATACTAAATGACGGAAATCACGCCATATTATAAAACTTACTGCATATGTCAGCATATGCACTGCATTTTACAAATTAGTCTGTGTTAAGCTCTACTACCTGCATGATACAGGGGAAATTCATGCCTTTTCTTCAAACTTGACATTCTTGCAAATTTTTAATGTGGAATTTATTTCCTGTTGAAAACAGCAAAGGGAAAATGTTGTAATAGTCTCATGCCATGTTTATTGAATTTAGGAATTTTATAAAACGTAAGTAACAAGCTTGGCAGAGGCTTACATAATCATCATTGTTACACATTATGATCACAAGCCTGTATCAGCACAAAATTCTCCCTTTCAGGGAGAATGATACTAGTAATGAATACAGCTATATCTGCTGCTATATTCATTACTATTATAATGAAAGAAATTATCTAGATTATGCTTTGGTTCTTCCTTTCTCCTTCACAATGTCTTTTATCATTTTAGACATCCATGCTCTTCAGAAGTGATTTTACACTGCCTTTTCACTTGAAGGTCCTTTTCAGAGTTCTGTGGTCCTTGAATGTGACCTTGTATTATGTCATTGCATTTTTTTTCTTCAAACAATGTATTATGTCAACAGTACTGGCTAGATGCCATAGTGCAATTTTTTGCTAGACACAACAGGCACTCCATTGCATAGTTTCCTTTTCTAAAGGATTTACTAAATATGTAGAGCAGAAAGTATCTGAGCTTTCAGAATAAGAGCTTTCAAGAGTACTTAGGAATGCAGAGAGTTTATAATTCTTAGAACTGTATGAAACAAACATAATTAAAAAGTTAGCAGCCAATGCCTGATCCAAATCTAAACGCAAAACAACTAAATGCATTAGAGGATTTGCAAACTGTTCAACAGAAACAGAAGCAGCTCCATTTCATGGTATAGCACATTAATTGTAAGCATAGTGTACAATTATTTATTTACTTACCACTGTTGGATTTTTTGATGTTTTTTTCTTGGTAGCCTTCTTTGTTTTCCACTTTTCCCATCTCTACTTTGCAAATGAGGATAATTAGCACTACATTCATATGGAGGAAATACAACTACAGTGTAAACTTAAGTGGTAAGAACATTCAGGTTTTTTTATCCCCTAGTATTAGGAGGAGCCATGCAGCTGCAGTACTCAGGTTGCTCTTCACATCGAGAAAATATTTTAACAATCTTTGTTCTCTCTTTTAACCTAGGTGATCTCATCACTGACAAGTCAGTCCCAAACAGCATAGCAGATCCTGAGAAGCCTGGAGTGCCTCAAAATATTCCTAAATCTCAGGAGAAAAAAATAACTGTTGCTTAGAGCTTCATGCTCAAACTGAGTGTCTTTAAGTCAGGGTATTCAGCAAGTAATACCTGAGATATCAATGTTTCTGAAGAATGCAGATGACCCAAAGAGGGTGTTTGAATGTATTTTAAATTTATTTTTAAAAATATTAGAAATCTATTAAAGAAAAGCTAAAATTAAAAAAAAAAATTAAAAAAATCTCATTTTAAATTTAATTAGCTATTTCTAATTTAACTGTTAAAAAATACAGACATATGCAGACAATGAAGATATCCTTATGGATAAGGCTTAACTAGACCAAGTTCTCCATCACTCACTAAACTTCTGCTGTTATCACCATAACTAGAGGTAGGATTTACATTGCCACCAAAATCAGCAACAAAGACCATCAGATCTGTATAATTACCCCATTTAGTGTCATCGCCAATGAAGAGTGGTGAGCTTACCATCACAGACTGTATGACAAGATCCTGATTCAGAAATTAACCAAGAAGCTTGTTAAGAAAAGAACTTTTATAGTGACTTCTCACTGGATACTTCCTGTTCAGCAGGTAGCAGGTTGAAATCATATTGCTTACAGTTAAACAAACAAACAAACAAAAAGACAGCAAAAAACCCCCTCATGTTTAGATATATTTTTCATCATATTGCAA
Organism: Numida meleagris; assembly: GCF_002078875.1. Taxonomy (NCBI): domain Eukaryota; kingdom Metazoa; phylum Chordata; class Aves; order Galliformes; family Numididae; genus Numida; species Numida meleagris. The sequence goes on along the minus strand of NC_034410.1, from coordinate 91,078,599 downwards.
ACAATTGTACAGAAGGAGTCTGTGCAAAGTCTGCTTGACTAATTCTGAGAGGCCGAAGAACCATTCATTTTCTCAAACCATCAAAAATTTCCTAAATTTCTTTTCTCCAAAAATTTCTTTTCTCCAAACAGATGTGTGTTTAATACTTTGTGCTATATAAAGTTTATGTTCCTACAGAGATTTCCAGAAAAGCTTGTGCCTATTGAGATTTCTTTTAATCAAAGGTAGTTGAATAATAAAGTCTGAGAGAAGTAAAATCATGCAGACCTTCTAGAGCACTTTCTTATGTTTGTTTTTATGCATCTTGGATCTAATCATTTTCCAGCAGTACATTAAGTGACTCAGCTAAACTCTAATGAAATCTGATAGCACTTTTTAAAAAAGCCATGTATTATATCATACCATAACAAGTATTTATTTTCATTTGAGTCATCCATTTGACAGAAGCATGTTTGTATTAAAAGAAGTAAAAGTAGGAATTCTAGCTGAATTTCAGGAGAAAATTCACAGATTTGAAAAAAAAAAAAAGCTCTTACAAGATTAATGTCACATTAACTTTTCTCCCTTCTGACAGCAACTGAAATTTTTCCCAGTTACTCTCTTTTTCAGTCACCAATGGGATGATGATCTCAGCAATGGAGATGCCATAGTTGCATTATTTCTAACAGTACTTATTATGACCAGCTGACTCAAAATGCTCAGTATTTGCCTACGCTGTTGTAGACTTTTCACCAACAGACTAAAAGTTAACAAGATCTTTTAAGTTACTAAAGTTACCCTCTAATGACAACACAAGGCTTTGGGCTTGGAACATTACCATGAAAGGCCACAGTTGAATATATTCCCCCTTCCGAGAAAGCTGTAACATACCATTTCATTATTAATAAGGTGCCAGATACACACAGAATACCAAACCAAGTCATCCCACAGGTGTTTTCTACACCAAAACAGTCAGGAGAAGTTAAAAAGGAATTAAAAATTTCTTCCATTGGCAAGGAATACTCAAAATACAGGGACCTACCTTTGAATCAAAGAAAACCTTTAATTCCTCTTGGTTAAATTTATTATACAGATGGGGAGTTAGGATTGTGTTTGCACAGTAATTAAATGTTCATCTCTTAGTCTTGTAACTGTTAAACTTGTCATTGCTGCATTGATCATTGGGAAAATTGTTTGCTTTTGTTTATTATGCTCTCTTTCACTGTTTTACTTTATTTTCAAACTTACAGGGGTCAATTACTCATAGAGGATTCTTTAAATTACTGATTTGCTAAAGTGCAGCTCACCTATATCTTCACTGACTTTGAAAAGTCCTTTAGCACTTAGCAAAAAATTGAGGACTGAAGCCTTTTTTCCCCAGTGTAAATTGCATTCTGTTCTTCACTAAAGGCAGTAAAAGCCATTCACTTCCAACAAACTGATTTTTCCTAATTAAAATTTTGATTGAACAGAGCAAAGCAGGATCAAGAGTTACGAAGTGAATAGGGCATGAATTAGAGCCTGCAGTTCCATTAGCAAAACCTCATATGCAAGGTATCTTCATTTGTTGAATCAGTTGTTGCAGCTGGATGTTCATGTAATCAGATACCATTATTGAGGATCTGTGCAAAAAAAAACCCAAATTTTTTGTTTTATAATCACTTCAACAAGTGTCATTGTTCCATTTCACATCCAACAACCGCTAAATTCCAAATAATCTCTTTCCAGTAAATCCATCTCTTTGTAAATAGTTGAATATGTTTATCTTTCACTGGAGCTTAGGAGGATGTATTGAAGAAAAGTAAGCCAAACAGGACAGAATAATTAGATATTGTAGAACCATGCTGTGTATGGCAGCATGAGACTTTTCCTATAGACCTAGTAAGTTCTTGTCTTCCTACTCTTGTGCAGGCAGCTACTAAGTCCTTTCCAGAGCACTGCACAGTCAGTACTCACAGTTGTGGTGTCCTGCTGCTTGGAATAAAGCAGGATTGCACTGCAGTCTTCCATTATCTGAGAATGAAGAGATGCAATATTTCTCCATGCTGTTGGTCAGGCATGTCACTTTGAAAATGAAATCTGAACAGTGTTGTTGTTGTCATTTTTTATCATGAACAGCTGGATTGTCCTAGTTGCGTTTTGTTGTTTGGAAGGGCTAGCAGACCTCCTTTTTCCACTGAGAGACTGCAGAACAGCGTGACTCCTTTTTCTGAGAAAGAAAATGAAGGGGAAGCACCACCTCCTGCTTCTCCTGGTAACAGATGTTCTTGCTTCACTGCTGACAGCTCCGCCATGCCACAAGTTTGCAAGGCTATGCAGCACAGATGTGTTTTACTATACATGTGAAGGAAGCCAGGATGGTGATTTATGTTGTGTAGAGGGACATAATCTTACAAATACAGCATGGGAGAAAACAGAAGTGTTTTAAGCAAAACTTAGTTCAACAATGGTACAGATATCATTGAGAAAAGAGAATGGGTGGAGATGAGATTCTTTTCCCAGTACACTGAAGTATGGCTTTAGCAGAAGCATGCATGCCAGCCCACAGGTAGACAGCCCAGACAGCACTGATGCACAATCATTAAGATAAAAATACAGTATTCCTAGTAAAGCTTTACCCCAATTCTTCCCAATACATCTTCACAGCTTCTGTTCTGTACAGAGTAAAGATAATTAAGATATGCTGTGTTTTCACTTTGCTGTTTCTGGACATGGGAAGGTTAAGATGGTTCTGAAGTGATAAATGGGGGAAGAGTTAGGTGGATGAATGAGTGAAATAAGTCCAATGGGCTCACAGAATTTCAGCATTTTCAATGAATTTGGAGGAGAGAAGGGAACAAAACTAAATTAAATGTGGACAGAAATTAAATGTAGTAGTGAGAAAGGTAAAATGACCACCAGAGTAAAGTGAGATGATGCTAATGAAAAGGAAGTGGAGCCATGAGTCCAAAACTTCACATCAAATGCTGAGTCAGGAGTAAGGAGAGAAGAGACTCCAAGATCAGACAGAAACTTTCATATTCAAAACAGTTTGAAAGGTTCCATCTATGCTCCCTTAACTTGAGTGTCTCTCTGTGGTAGCCAGGAGAGTCCACATAAAGAAAGTAGAAGACAAGAAAATAAAAAGGCTAATATTTTGTTTGCAGAACAGAGTTCCTACAAAGCTAATGTACATGTTACAGTTCCCTTTTGGATTTGAACATGGAGAGTATATTTTTATTTGGTGCCTATACAATTTATCTGTCTTATAGATACCTGCAAATTTGTGAGTGGTTGTGAAAAACAACCCTTCACTTGCATTCCTTGCTCTGTTAGTTTTCCTTGTTTCTGACTTAACTGGGTGCTAGTAATCTCTTCTGAGGAGGAAACCTTTTCCAAAGGGAAATGGTATTTGCTTGGTTCAAGAGAATATCTCCAGCAGAAAAAAAATGGAGAAGAGTAGGTAGTATGGCAGAAGAGTAAGGTACTTATACTTCTCAAATCCATGTATTCTCTTTTTCTTCAAGCTGTTGTCAAGATTAGAAAAAGATGAAAAGGTTTTCATTGAGATGGTTTATGAAAAGGAATTCTTGGAATTTTTTAATGTTGATGCAGAGAGGTATTCACAAACTGAAAAATCATATTTCCTGCATTGGAGAAAAATGAGTAGGAGTAGTTCACACATCATCTAGAAAGAAAAGTAAATACATAACACTGCAGGCTTGGAAAGAGAGAACAAAAACGGTAAAACTAAAAGCAATGTGGCAATGCACCATGATTACGAAAACTCATCTTTAAAAAAATATGTAAGGAATGAGCATACAGTGAGCATGGCTATACACCACACACATTGCATCCACCAGTCAAACCAAAATGTTCTAGCAACTTTTGGTCTTGGTTTTAGTATTAGGTGAATACGAGGTAAAATACATGAAGCTATCATGCCCACCTCATCTAATCCACAGTTTTTTTATTAAGTTTACTAGTTTACTGCGTTGTTACACAAAGGACATTAGCTGTGTTAATACAATAAGCCAAGCCCTTCCATAAAATGGAAGGTATGGAGCTGGTGAAACTTTACTTGTAATCTGTGTTCAAATACCAGTTGTGAGCATTCATTTTATTTGAAATTGAAAATCTTGAACTGCTTTCTGTTCTTTAAAGAACTGGCTTCATGATAATAAAAAATAACTGTCTGCTTCCATCAACAGTCCTCTTTGTTTTAATACGAGTTTTATAGATCTGTTGTGTGATACCAAAGAAAATTTATCATTATTGTGTAATATAGTGGACCAGGATATTATTTATAGTGACTAAATGCAGAATATAATCTCTCAAAACAAACCTTTCCATTTAAATATTTTAACTGGATTTGAATTCAGAATTCTTTATTCTTTTAATAAAGGATTTTATAAGTTGACTGTGTTTCCTCAGCATAGACATATTTTGTAATTTATAAAGGTATTTTTGTTTGAAGGTATTCCTAGCTCTTAGAAAACAAATTTGTGAAGGAGTTTCCAAGATCAAGACATGAAGTTAGCATTACCATTCTTGATTTGCTTGAATTGCTGTATTAACACAAATTTTAACAATTTGCCTTCACTTTCCCTGATGCAATTAATTTTTCTTTAGAAAAGTAAAGATGTGTATGCTACATAAATATATGAATACCCCTGTCTTCTCCTGCAATATTCTCTCAGTTGGCACTGAACTAAAAAATCATAAAATGGATTTTCCTGTGTTCATATCTAGTGGAGAGTAGACCAGCTCTGCATTTCAGTGCGATTTAGGCACTTAAATGTATAGCAGCTTTGAAACCCAAGGCTTCAGCATTTTTCTAGGTGACAGATTTAATTCATTCAAATCTAAATTCACATATTTAAATTTCTCCTTATATATTTATTTGTACATTATCTCATTAGCAAATATTTATAAATACACAAAAATGTGTGTCCATGTATATACATTTTTTCAGCAAGTCTTTCCAACTTCCATGGTTTCATAATGGATGCATAAATGCATCCCTTTTAAGCATAGAAGTGACAAAAGTCTTAACGATATGAAATTATCATGAAATAGAGTTTTGGAAGATTAGGAAAAAAGAACTAATAAAAAAACCAAAGTGTATGAACTTGGAAATGGATACTCAAAATGTACTATTAACACAAGCTAAGAATCTATGTCACTTAGAGATGACTCTCAATGACTGCAGTGGAGGGGAAGCGTTTTTCACAGCTAATATGTGAAAACAAACAAATAAATCAAGCTAGAATTAGATTCTGCAAAATATGTTGAATATACATGAAAATACATGAAAATCTTCTTCATCACATATAATTCCTAAAATATATCTATAGAAAATAATCTGTTTTGAAGAAAACAGATTTTCTGTTGGCAATTATGTAAAGTATGTAGCATATATATAAATAGATAATACAAAAAATACTTTTTTTTTTTTTTTTTTTGGTCAGCCTCAGGTTTTCTTTTTCCCATTCTTTTATACTTTGGGAAGACCTATTGAATTCTTCCCAATTAAATAAATAATAAAAAACCCCCAGCAATATTTTTCAGAAATACAACACAACAATAATAAAACCTAGCAAACAGCTATGAATTACAAAATGTTTAAGAAGGAAATGAGATTTCTTTTTAGACAGAATTTAGAAGGTAACTATTTAAGTTGATAATCATCCTATGATTTTGTGCATGGTTATTGAGTTCTTAAACAAAGATTTTTTTTTCAAGTATGCGTAATTTTGAATTTTCAGCCTACAATATTTCCTCAATCAATTAGCCTCACAGGTTTGATTTCATTGTTGGTTATTAATGTTTATGGCTTGAATTATGGATAGCATTTTGTCTTGTATGAGAATGTAGTGTATGTCTGCATCTCTAAAATTGAAGTGCAGCCTTAGTGTTTGTATAACTGGTAAAAATCAGCTGTTATGCTGCACTGAAGCAAACTTCCTAATAACTGACAGAAAAATAAATTAGTTAAGAGTGCAGAACTGAACAAAAGGCTATCACAAACCTTTTCATTGAAATTAGGCAATCATCTTTATGCATTATGAATTCACTAAAATCTGAAGAGATTGATGATTTTTTTCCCGCAATAAGTAAGGGATGAGAGGCAGCTGATTCTGATGTATCGGGGTTTCATGTTTCTAAGAGTTAACCTTTGAGTTTACACTCGTGAATGCTACGAGATTTGTACAGTTAGTAAAAAAAAACATTGCCATTAAACTCAAGGTAGGAAATTATTATACATTTTTTTATGTATCTTTATATAAAAAGTTACAAGTAGCAAGCATATGACACAGAAATGGAACAGTAACAGCAACAGTTGTGAATGCATGCTTTTTACAATGTGTCCAATAAAGAGATTTTTGCCAACTCAAATAATTCAGTAACATACATGCAGATTATTTTCTCAGTGTCAAATTCAGTCATATTGCTAGATGCTTATCCAACAAACATTTCTATTGAAGTGATTATGAGCTGCTAAATACCTGATTTTAATAAACTGTTCCTGAAATTGGGAATTTTACTTGCAATGAAGAGAAAAATAGAAAAAGAGAAAAGATTGATAAGCATAATGATGAAAGTCTTATTGCCTTCTAGTGATTTAACTCAACACTGTTAGCTGAATTTTGTCATGATATGAGAATAGCTGGTCAGAGAGTCCATAAAACCTCTAGCTGGTGTTTCCAAGGTCCATAGTTTCATATCTCACTGTAGCATGTTCAAAATCACCCAGGAGCGCACTATTCTCAAGAATTCTATATAATGAAAACAATGTATATACAACAAAAGTTCAGTGTAACTCTTCTTCCACATATCACACAACACACATGTAGATAACAGACATAAAATATATCAACCAAAATAAAACTAGGAAAAAAATAAAGTAGGGACAGTCTCAGCCAGGAGCAAACTTCTTCTTCAAGTTTGCAGCAAATCTTAAAATGTATTTAAAAACTAAGGAGCACTTGGTGGCTGGCAACCAAATTAGAAAAGAAACATATTATTGTGCAATGGGAATCTGTTGCTATAGAAGTAAGAAATGTCTTAGGTTTGGACAAAGGCAGTGAAATGAAATTAGAAACATGTCCACTCTCTCTTTCCGACAGCTGAAGTAATTCACTATAGATTTTTCCATTCAGTTCACATGACTGTATAAATATTTCTTCTCTGAAAGCAAAGCAAAGTTAAAATATATTCTCTCTAGGAAGAAAAATACAGACAAATATTTACTTAAACTATCTAGAATTAAAAAAAAAAAACATTAATAGAATCTCTCTCAGTGAAATTGCTGTATAGATGTATGTACATGTAAACATGTATATACATATACATATCTATATGTATATACATATGCAAATTGACAGACTAACAACTATCTATAACTTTAATATACAAAAACGAGATGATGTTTATTAAATGTTGATAACAAATTATACAAAATTAAAAGCCTAGGAAAAGACTCAGAAATAAAGTTTTAATTTCCAACATTAACATCTAAGAGTAAAATGAACTGAAAGCAAGTTGTTTCATATCTTAATAGCTTAGGTTAGACTGATAAATTTTACACAGTTTCACATACTGAGACTCTAAATTTCATTTTCATAAATAAAAAATTACTAAAACACTGGAGCTATACAAAGCATCTCTTTTTATGATGTGTTTAGAATGCAGGTCATATTTAGACAAAGGATTATACTTAGCTGATTCTACAGCCAAGAATAAGAACTTCATAGATACTGCTTTAGTTCACAGTGCTAAACTAGTCATCTGTCTGATGTTTAGTTTTCTCTGTATTCAAACCTGTCTCTTTCTACGCAAAGACTTCTACGAGGTGTTGTATAAACTGGGAACAGACATTTTAACAATATAACAAATAAAATGGAATGCAACAGATGGTTCATTTGTTGTACAAGGATGTTTACTTACCTCAGGTTTGTCTCTTAGACCCTAGTTGTGTTGTACTCAGACTCATGTTTGCTTAGAGACCCAATGAGGCAGAACCTGGAATGTTATGGCTATTTCATTCAAAATAATAATGTTTGCATAGAAAAAAAGAAATATATGCATATAGATACTTAATAAAGAGTACGTATTGATAAGCTGTTCAATATTCATGAAGTAATTTACATTGGCATGCAATTAGATTAAGATAAATATCTTCTTTTTAAGAGAAAAAAAAATGCCTTAATGTGCAAAGAAAATATGAAGAGCATGTAAACAGTCACAGGAAGTGCATAAATAATGCATGCAAGAGAAAACACAAATATATAAAAAAAGTTTCTGTTTGCTTTTCCAAATAAATGGTTCATATCTCTCCTTCCTTTTCTTTTTCCTTTACTTGTAAACTTTTAATCATTCATACTTACAGTCATTTAGAGTCCAATATACAACAGAATTAGCTTTTTTATTAAAAATATGCTCAACTTTTTCATGGATTGAAAAGATTTTTAACTACATTGTTATACGTAAATATGCGAACATTCTTTATTCACTATGCTGTCTCACATTCTAATTGATATATGTTTATATAAATAAACATACTGTGATTGTGGAACAGACACATTAATGTTTTGCAAATAGTGTCAGTCACTATAAAAAAGATACTATTTCATGGGTTTCCTTACTGCAGGATAGTGTGTCTCATTGTTCTGTCATGTGTCAAAATGAATAGATGTATTTTTGTTATTAATGCATTGATTTAGAAATGTTAGACCAAAAGAGAGCAAAATTCAAGCCCACCGCAGTTTCAAGGAAACCATATGCATGTGGCTCTTTCAAAAGCTAAATTTGCACAAAATCTTTGGTTTTTAAAGAAATGTACCTGTTCTCTGTTGACTTGTGTGTGCACGCATGTGGGCATGTAAATAAAACAGTGAAAGAAAAAGAAAGATATTGGATAGAAAGGTAAAACTGAGATACAGAAGCCTCTAGGAAACTGGAGCAGAGATGAGTGACAGAGAGTGATAATAAAATGGTATGTGCTGTCAAGAAACAGAAATTTGAGCAATAAACAGAGAAGGAAAAGAATATGTCTTTACTGAAAAAAAAAAAAAAAAGAGTAAATAAGTTTGGGCAATCAAGTCCTTACACAATAGTCTTCATCAAAAATCTATTGATACTGACCGCTGAACAGCTTTATCATGTCTTGACAGCCTGTGGCTTGTGGTTGGTACCTCTTCAATTTCATCTATCTCACACGCATCTGCAGCATCTTGTGAGTAACTATGCTTCATGACAAGGATATTTCTCCTGTTCACGGGCTGAATGAGGGGTTTTACAGGCTGGGGTTGTATTTCTGTCAAGACAGAAGCATCTCTTGTGCTGAGGTTACTACGGCTGCCCTTAGTGCTAGACAGTTGTGATCCACAGTGATGGTCATGAATGCATTTTGAAGATGATCTCCGCAGTTTATGATAATTTTCAAAGTCATCTGCAACATCAGCAAGGTCAGCTGTAGTTCCTGTCCCTCTGAGGGTGCATAACTCATAATGAGGAGGCTCAAACACCTCCTGGAACACTGTTTGATCAAAGTCTGTTTTCCTTTGGACAAATTTTTTACGAGGCTGCTTGATCTGTACTATCACAGAGATAACAATGAGGATGATGACAATGCAAGAGGTCACCCCAATTATAGTCCCACTGGTATTGGTGAGTTGGTCCAATAAGTTAGCTTTTCTTTTTTCTGTGTGACAGGAAAACAAAAAACAACAACAAAAAAAACATACAGAGAATTAATTTCATGTCAAGATTAAAAACAGCCACAATGGGTTCATAGATTACTGCAAAGCCATGCCTAGTCTACATCTAAGTTCACATAATCAGCCTTACTGGGGCAAAGTGAAAAGGAAGAAATCAGGTGCTTATGAAAACCAAATAAATAACATATGGGTCCTCTGACTGGCTCTGCACTTGGTTAGTGGTTTATTCAGGGTATGTTATAAGCTTAGCTAGCTGAAATATTTATGTTTGTTTATTTTATATGAAGCAACCACAATAAGAAAAAGGATTTAGTGCCACCTCTGAACTCTATTCACCTGCTAAAGCCCCCATATCAGATGCAAAAGTTCTCCTTGTTATTTGCTGTCTATTCCAGTAAATACATGCAGGTGGAACATTAAGATTAATGAAACAGCAAGTCTTTACAGGCTCTAGAAATAAATTCATTGCATTGGGAAGTTCTCTGAACTACTGTTATTTATGAGCTAACTGGGACTGTTGATAGTACTCAATGAAAAGCTAAATCAGGAGAAAATAGAAAAGTTATTCAAACTGAGCTTCCAGAAAGGAAAAAAAAAACAAAAAACAAAAAAAGAAAGTGTGCAAGTTATTTATTTTGTTTGTGACCTATTAATTTCCAGAATGTTTCAAAAGATGTATAAATACCCAAAGCTGATCAGAGCTATGATGCTTTACTCAGGGGCTGCCAAGAAGCTGGCCAGAAATTTCAGTGTTGAGAATGAAGAAAGATATGCAATAAAACAGTACAGTGAAAAAAATTCACTCTAGTGTTCTGCATATTTTTCTGTTATTTAATTTCAAATGGCTGACAACACATGAGACAGTGATGGAGCCAAGCTGAAAGCATTCACATCAGCCTCTCACAGGCACATCAAACTTGACAGCTATGATTAAGTTTCAATACTCAGCTTGGTGTTATTTTTCTGTCAACTTAAAACAGACCAAATAACATAATAAAAAGCCTTTGAAATGAAAGCTATTGGCACCAAAATGATAAAATCCAGCTCTTTATGATCTTCTTGATACCTAAATGAACTTTTCAGTACTCCCCATTGCCTACTCTTGTAGACTCTTTTGGGGTTTCTCTAACTGACTGACAAAGGCTATAGGGAAAGAACAGATTTAGAAAAAGCAACAGAGCAGCAAACAGCTTTTTTTGCAGGAACCACCAAACAGGAAGGGATACAAGCACAGGGCTCAACAGAAAAATACTTGGCAAATGAAAGATGAAAATCATTCTGGAAATTAGAGAGGTGAAGGTTCTCTATTTTCTTCTGTGCTGAAGAAGCAGAGTTCTTCCCCAGTTCTTTGTTTTATTTCTTTGAAGAATATTTTTCCATGTCACAATTCGGTTGTGTTCCTTTGAAACATGATTTCATTTATTTTTTACCCTGTTGCACTGCTTGTCAGGCTTTTACAGGTTTCAGCAGACTCACAAGCTGACAGCTAATCCCCATCATTCTGAATTTTTTCTTGATTGGTTCCTAAATTTGGCATTACCCACGTTTTCAGGAACAAATCTGCTGTAGCAGAGGAGGAAAAAAAAAGAAGCAGCAGACTGTCTCCCTGGTCTATCATGCACATTATTTAAGCCTTTCCTTTGAAGACAACACAGATGCTGGGTTTTATAGAAATTCAGAGCAATATTTAGAAACCTTTGTCAACACCTGGTTGGGAACATCAGTTCCTGCCTATGAAACAGACATGATGCCTGATTTCCTGTGCTTGTCCTTGTATTTCAGTTTCATGAGAGGATGATAAATGGATCTGGATGCTTTTTTAGAGTGCTAGTTTCAGTTCACCTGTGTTGTTATCTTTTAGCCCACCTGGGCTATTATGGGCACGGTGTGCAGCTAGAAGACACCTGCTATTCACATGCTACTCCACTGCAAAGGTAACTATGACAAAAGAACCTAAATATTACTATTAATTAACTTTTATATTGTACAGAAACCAAATGAAAAAAAAAAAGCCTGCCAGGAGGATATAACCAACACAAACCAGCACCAAGCAAAACAAATGCAAACACTGAAAGCAAAATCCATGAGTATTTTCACCTCTCCATTTTAATCTGTTGTCTGATGCATGCTGCCCTTGAATTACACTTCCTGAGCCTTGATCAATCTGATACATACTTAACAAGAAACTAAGGATAATATGCCGTATTCCATGTGGTCTAATTTGACAGTTTCAATCCTATACATTACCTTTGCAGTGGTTTTCATCCCAAGGATACACGCAGTTCTGAAGTCCATTGCAGACCAATGTATTATTAATACACATATTACTGTGGCAAAAGAAAGTGTTGGCTTCACAAGGGGCTAAAAAACAAAAATAAAAAGCTGATATTAAATAGTAAATCATTCAATTCTTGTTACTCATGTAACCAGCTGTACTATGAGAAATCTGTACAACAGAGGTTCCTTGAGCATATTTAATAACTGACATGCACTATCCGCAGCACTCAAGTCACACACCATTTATTACTTTGGAGCAACAGATTTTCACTTTTGTCTAAGATAGATGGACTTCTTTACCATAGTTTAACTCTGATTGCTGCAGGGGGTTGACACCTCACACATTAGGGTAGGGTTGTTGCTGGTTGTTATCAACACAGTTTGAGCCACAGAGCCAAAACACAGCACTTTATGAGTCGATAAGGAGAATGTTAACTGTATCACAGCTAGATCCAGTACATGGCAGAGAATTAGTTTCAAAGTTTGTTGCTGAAGTTCCAATTTTAGAAGAAACCTTGCATGACTGTATGAAGATACAGACTTTAGCGCTCATATCAGTGATATCTGAACACTTATATCCAGAGAAAATAAAACTATTAAAAAAGGTTATAAGAAAGACTGCAGTAAAAAAGTATCCTATTGATCACATGTGAAGATTAAAAACAGCAACAGTCATCTTGGAGCCCATAACTTATGAGAATCATGCAGGATTAAAGCTTTACTGAAGAATATAAATTTTTACAATGGTGGAACCTTGGAGGTCATTAATAGCAATTGTACCTGCTTCTTTGGTATTGGGATTATAAAGATACTACAAAATCATGTAATATAGTAAAGATAACTCACTTCTCCTATTTCTTTTAATTTAAAAAAAAAAAGCCAGAAGATCTTCCTCAATATGGAATTCTATATTTCCTATAGAAAAGTTTTAAAAAAATAACCTCAGAACCTACTAATCAAAAAGGAGTTATGATATTGACATTAAGTCAGTTTTGGTACTTAGAATTTGATGCTTCATGGCAAATTTTTCTCTTCGCAATTTTAAAAGCAGATCCTATGATAACATATATACATTTTGCAGAGACTCTCTGAGAGGAAATGTCTGCTTCAGTGCTTTGCTAGCTAAGGACAATACAAAGGTTTTGTATTTTAGAACTTAATGATTCCATATATTATATCAAGAATTTCCCTTTTCAGTAACTATGTAAGTTCAGATACATGTAACTAACTATAACAGCTTCTCCAGATCAGTTACATTCTGTTAAAGAAATAATAAATGCCCTCAAAACTTGTATATGTCCCTAGATATGAAGTTGCTCTGAAAGTAATTCTCAGCTACACAACACTATTTTTTGACATAGTCACCAGCATTAGCTATATATTTTCACCACTGATGAACAAGAGCCTGCATGCTGAGCTTGTAAGTATCTGCACCAGCGGAGGTGATCCACTGTTTCACCACTGCTGTGATGGCATCGTTACTTGGAAAATTTAGCCCACACACTTCATCTTTCAAAAGCCCAAATAGACAGAAATCAGAAGGTGCCAAATCTGGATATGTGGTGTGTATGATAGGACAGTCCAGCCAAGATTAGCAGTGTGCTCCACAGTTTTCAAACTGGTATGGGGCCTGGTGTTATCACATTGCAAGAGAAAGGTCATCTTGTTCTGTGTCCTTACTCTGGAAGTTCGAGCCATCAGCTTAGTCAGCATTGTGGTGTAGCAGTCAGAATTGATGGCTTGTCTGGGTTTCAGGAAATCCAGAAGAATCACTCCTTTCCTATCTCAAAAGCCAGTGTACATCGCTTTATCCTCTGAGGGCTTCATCTTGATTTTTTTATTGTATGGGGAATTCACATGTTGCCACTCCATGGACTGCCAGTTTGACTCTGGCTGATAGTGGTGACACCACGTCTCATCAATGGTAATGATGTGATCCAGGAAACTGTTACCTTCAGTCTTGTATTTGTTCAACAGGTCCTGATAAACTTCCACACAGCATTCTTTCAGTTCCTGTATGAGAATTCATGGGATCCATCTGTTGCAAACTTTGCAATATTCCAGTGCTGCAACCATCATTTCCAATGCAACGGAGCTGATCTTCAGCTCTATACACAGTTCCCTGGCAGTAATCCATCAATTCGCACAGATGAGCTGATTGAGATGCCCTTCATCTCTTGGAGTAACAGCTGTGCATGGACATCTAGGCTTGTCTGTCATGTCGTTGTTGCCACTGCCTCACTGTGCTCACATCCACTGTTTGGTCTCCATAAACATTCAGCAAGAGTCAGTGAATGTCAGTGGGTGCAATTTTTTCCACATGGAAAAATTCAGTGGCATATCTTTCCTTCATACACACTTCCATGTCAGACTCCAATTTGTCCGACTGCCCCGCTGCTGCCTTCTGTCACACGGAAACAACATGTAATGGGATACTGGTGGGAAGGTTCAAACTCTACTGCCATACCACCAACATCTACCTCTGATATCATGGCCCACTATAACACAATAGGCATTGCTTTCAGAGCAGCCCTTGTACAAAGCCATCCAATCACATACCATAGTATGAATGCATATATTTATGGCATGTATAAAGGTTTGCATTTTCAAATAGCATATATTTTCAAATCTACTTACTTATCCAGCACTTCTACTGACTTCACAGAAGCCCAATATTGTTTATTGATCTATTATATAAAAAACACATTTTTAAAACACAGATATTTATGTAAAATAACGTATATAAAATTTTACTTTGGGAGGGACCTCAGTTCGCTTTATGTGTTTTTGAAACACAAAACATAACAGCTCTTTTGTTTCCATCATTTGCATTGCTTTTAAAAAGTAGAAAGTAGTATTAAAATGTATATAATACATCATAATATCCCTTAGTGGCAATAGGTACAGTTCCATAGTAGATCTATTTTAACACTTACAGTTTTACACATTCCTTCTGCTCAAATTTCAGCATGAGTTTTATGGCTGCTCAGTACATGGAGCCAAGGCTTGAGGAAGCCACGCTGCTGGAAAAGTTAGGGGGAGAGCTGGGTGCATTGTTTAGCCAATGCAGAAGTCAAACTGGCCAAACTGACTCTGTCTGTTAGCAGTGTTCAGTTTTGGAAGTATCTGTATGCCATCCTTCCAGCCTGCAGAGACCTTGATCAGGTATTAAGTTTGTTACAGGAAGGATAACTTTAAAGTGAGTAGAAAAGCAGAACAACGCACATACATATTAGAAAATGAGAGTACATTAGAACAGTCCTTATTTGGCAACAGTGTCACATCATGATGCAGTAGAGAACCTGCCAGAGGCAATACCACTCTTTCACCACCTAGCTGCAATCCTCTTTTCTGGTCAATGTAGAGACATTTTGACACTCTCTCTGCCTGCTCTAAGCAAAAAAAAAAAAAAAAAAAAAAAAAAAAAAAAAAAAAAAAAAAAAAAAAGTTAAAGAGAAAGGGAGAGAACTTACTTATGAAAGGGAAACCTAAGAATACCTAACTAGCCACCAATTAAAATAAATGATAACACACAGGAAGTGCAAAAGAAGACCCAAATGCTAATAGAGACATAAAGAAAACAAACAAAATATACAAACTGGCATGAAAGGCATTAGAAGTGGTGAGGGTGTAATGCTGTCTCAGCAGGCAGAACCTTAAAAAGTCTATGACTTGACCTTGCCACTATAAATTCAGTCTGATCTAATTCTGAATGTGACAGGAAATAAAGGATTCATAGTAGGACAACAGTCTCTTCAAAAGATTAGAGAACAATTTAAGCAAAGAAAGGAAATATGGGAATTTTGAAGTATAAGAATGGTAAATAGAAAAGGAATTGCTGGACAGAGGTAGTAAAGGAAATGAATGGTAAAGGAAGAATGAGAGAGCTATGCAAGACACAGAAACAGAGGAAATATAAGGCATTCTACTCTGAAAGTAATGACAAGATAGTATATCAAACTAAAAATATTAGGAAATGTTTCAGGAATAAGAGAGAAAAAATATAAGAGAAATTCAAAATCCTTTTTTTTTTTTTTGATAAATTTTAGAAGGTACAATATTCATGTAAAATGATGGCAGGGAGATCTGGAAATAAAAGGCAGGAGAAATGAAGGAAAAAGAAAGTTTCTGTCTCCCTAAGTCAACAGCATCTTGAACTATGGAGGAAATAAAAGCTATGTGAATAAATGTCAAGACTAGATGGAGAGAAAGCAAGGAAATCTCAGAATAACTACAGCAAACTTAGCTTGAGAGAAACCCAAGCACAACATATTTGTAGATATAACGATGAAGAGTACTTTTCTGCTTATGTTTGTAGAATTAGTATGGTCAAATCCTATCTGGTTTCTTAAACTCAGAGTGATTATGTTGGACAATAAATCAATATTTTTCCCCACTCTTATGAGTTTTTGTGTGTGGAACGAATGAAATCATCAAAGAAAGCTGAAAACTTGTCAGTCCCAATGTACACTGAACGAATTAGCTCTTTTGTCCTTGAAGAGACATAGCAAAAGGTTCTTGGGATGCAGTATCAAGGACATTCTAGTAACAGCAACAAGAAAAATTAACTGGAACTGAACAAGATTCTTTTGTAGCAAGATGAAGCTGGTCCAATGCTTTCCTGAGGCTCCTACAGAACTCTGGAGGGGAGCAGAGTCAAGCAGATATGGTTTGTGGCTGCAACACTGGATAGCTCAACCTTTTCTATCTTTTATGGCAATGCCACAATATGCAAAAGTTTAAAAATGAGGAAAGAGTGTGAATGTTTTTACAAAAGAAAGTAACTACTATCACTAGCTTCAAATAGAAAGCTGCTGTACTGAGCAGGAGTCCTGATCCATCAGCCTGCCCTCTTCTCTATGACTATGTAAATGTCCTTATACGAGAGAGCAGCAGGAACGAACAGAGCTCTGCCTTGGGTTGAGTCAACTGATGGTTTTAGGGACAGGATTAGTGAGCAGACAAATGTGAACCCACACAGAGCAATACTGCAGTAAGTGTCTGTCTGCTACAGTCCACCTGATCAGGAAAGTGGATAACATCTTTAGACAACTGGAAGTAGCCACATATTCACAGGCTTAGCGGGATTTTAACTGCCTGTGGAGGGCAGCACTAGAGGGCACAAGCAACCCAGGAGATTTCTGGAGTGCAGAAAACAAGTGGCCAAGAAGGTGCTGAGGCCTTACACTTTTACAATTAAGATCACAGCCTCGAATCGCATGAGAGAAGAATTTAGCCTGCAGCAGGGGAGGAAGAACCCCATGTTCTGGGGGAATGGCTGGCAGACTGGAAAGCAAGTTTGCAGAAAAGGTGCTGCTGTGCAGTAAGATCATCATGAACCAGCACTGTGCTCTTGTGTCAAGGAAAGTCAATAGTGTCCGAGGTTGCATTTGAAAGAACACTGCCAGCAGGTGAAGAGAAGTGATTCTCTGCCCAGCAGTGATGATTCACATCTACAGTGCTGTATTCAGTTCTGGGCTCCCTCGCATAAGACATGAACATTCTGGACTGAGTCCAACAGAAGGCCGCAAAGATGATTAAAGGCTTGTGTAATCTGACGTATGAGGAAAGTCTGGGAGTGCTGGAACTGAATAAGTCAGGAAAAGAGAAGGCTCAGGGGAAATATTGTCAATGTGTACAAGTAATTGATGGGGCAGAGTAAGGAAACAGAGCTAGGACCTTCTCAGTGGTGCCTAGTGGCAGAACAAGACACAGTGAGCACTAAATGAAACACAGGACATTCTTCTTAAACACAAGAATAAAGTTTTTACTTTGGGACTTGTCAAACATTGGTGCAATATTTGTTTTTCCATGAGTTTCTGCAGTCTCCTTCGTTGGGGATACTTCAACTCACTTGAACACTGTCCCACCAACCCCAGTAACCGGCTGTTGACCCTGCTTTGAGCAGCCTAAAGCAGGGTCCAAACCCCAAAGTCTCTTCAGCCTCAACCAGTCTCTCTCTCCCTGAAAAGAGATGGCTTGATGATTAGATCAAAAATTATAGCTTAGATCACAAAGTTGCATTTATCTTTACTGTATCCCAATGCAACTTTGAATCAAAATCTGCCAAGGTACTGGCCCAGAAATAAGTGGGATAACATATTCAGCACAATGAACAGTTCATAATTATGATAGCACAAATAGGCAAATTGTAATTATTCACAGAACTCAAACAGATATATTTTAGTAACTGAAAGTCTTTCCTAAAACATTGGATTTTTAAAGCACAAGAACACTGTAATTCAATTAAAAGTTCAATGAAAAATACTCAAAGGTCTTTTTCTGTTTTAGAGTTGAATCATGCATTATTTTTATGGGAAATTATATTTTTTAAATATATATATACACACGTGTGTGCGTATGTATAGGAACCTTCAAACAGTTTCCCTTTATTTTAAGATGTAATATGTTCTTACAAAATATGGTATTGTATGTGTAGGTGTACGTGCATTTTAGTACACAAACAAATTTCACAGTCACGGCAATGTGGTGTCTTCAGCTTTGCAACAAGTATTTACACTGAACACAAGATGGAGCACTTACCCTAGAAGATACATAAGCAAGTTTTTTAAAAAAGGTAGAGAGATGGTATACGAGATACTTTTTTAGGTTTATGAAACATATACTTTAAAAAATCGTAGAATACTAAACCTAATACTGCTACCTGACTAATGAATATAATTTTATTCCTAGTGGGGATGAGTTGGGAGATTAAGAGATCATTACAACCATCATATTTCCAGAAGGTTACCATCCTAGTACTCAGAAAAGCCCAAGTTTAGAATTTGAAGTGTACTTTCAAAAGTTTTAAAAATTGAGCCAATGGAATTGTCTACCTCTTACTGTTTAAAGGTTATTGGAATGCACATGGAGCTAATAATTCATACTATTTCATTTACTAATGCAAAAGGATCACAAATTCTTTTAATCCTGAATAGCCCTAAGGCAGAGAAACATAAAGAGCTTTAGTAGTTCTTCCGTATCCCATGTTTACAAAGTAAATGAAATTAAAGCAGTCATATTTCATACTTTTTATAAAAAAAAAATGCTTTCACTTGGGCAGCAAAATAAAAAATCACAAGTAGTATATACTCATTTATACTATAAAAGAACATAATATCTATATATTATATATATTCTTTGTGCTATTAATAATTGTTATTGTATTGAAGTGTAGTAGTGTAAGTAATAAAATACATTATCTGTGCATTGAACATGATTTTTAGAGGGGTTACAGGACACTTTGGGTATAAAATGCAGACATAGTGGGGTCAAAATATTTTTACATGATGAAGTCAAAAGCTGACTTCTTACAGACCTGGTGTAATGCCTGCCTGGTCCAGCACACTGCTTTCCCCAGTATTTACACTGTTTTTCAGCACCGTGTGGAGGTAATTTTAACTCCATTTCTTCTAGGGCGTGCACCAGCTCTGAGCAAGCTATCTTGGGTGTCTACATCTCATTTCATTGAAACTTAAGGATTTATCCTTTGAATCTGTTTCAGGATAGGGTTTTCAATCCAGGACTCTCTAATCATAGATGAATGCCTTATTTACAGGCTTCCCCCCTTCCGTTTCTGTCATAACATTTTTTAGTGGTCTTGCTGTCTCCTGAGGGCACATGAGAAAATTCTGAAATCTGAATAATGGTTAGATGTCAAAAATATTTTCCACTGAACTCATTACACATTTCACACCTACTCTTAATGTACTCAAGATAGCTCATTGCATCATGCTCTGCACATTAATTCTTCAGACAGATCATTTGGAATTTCCTACTGCTCCCTACTGAAAAATAGAGCTTTCTTTTCTTCACAAGAAAAATGAAATTCTTCAGATTTTCCTCAAATCATCCTGGAAACAGAGGAACTTTTCTCTCAGCAATGCCAGGAAAAAGTCCATCAGCCATACTGATAGATGATTTCACTTATTTTATTAAAATTATTAAATTATTAAGAAGATTTTAGAAGTGTACATTGAAGTGTTTTAAAATTACATTTTCACTTCCCACAAATGAAAACAAAACCTTATTTAAAATGCATCTATTAGGAGCTTGAAAATGAAATGTGTTTAATTCTGAATTTTCTTTCTCAGCCACCTTCAGACAGCTCTGCTCAAAATAAACGTAACCTTTTCTGAGAGATAATACCAGACACATGTCAATATGAGTCTATTAGAGACTGCCAGCTCAGAAGCATGCTCTCAGAACTCCATTCAGCTCAGTTATACACTGTAGGCACCACAGACACCTGTTTTGTTCAGGGGCAGAAAAGCATTGGGAAGCTTAACCAGTGAGGGTTTGTGACTGCAGACAGTTGCAGATAGCATAGAGGGGCAGAAAATCACAGATGAGTGCTCACTATTAAGGAGGCCATCCCAATGATTTCTTTTTTTTTTTTTTTTTTTTTTTTAATATATCAGTGTGGTAGCAGGAAGAAAACCAGCAAGGCTGTAATCTATTTACACCTCTAAGTCCTCCCAAGTGGAAACTATCTCTTTGGATACACTGCACTTACTGTATTTCTGTTCCCTTTCTCAGTTGTTCCTTTTGCATTATCATAATAAACACAGCCATTAATACCAAATACCTGCAGTGCCCTCTCCCCATTAGAGAATTGCTCATGCTGCGATGATCATCGTCAGGGATTCTGCCTGCAAATAAGGACTTGACTGCTGTTACTCTATAAATCTGTGCACTACTCTTCTAAAGACTGCCCTAGATTTCTACCTAAATATAGGTTTTGTTAATAAAAATAAAGTGATAATGATAGAATTTGTGCACCTTTAAGAAAGTTACACGTGACAGACATCTTATTTGTTCTGCATATAAAAGGATTTTCTTTTATCCCTTATGTCCTGGTTTTACATATCTGCTTTTAGGTTAAAGTGTAGGTGTGTCTGCTCAGGAGCATCTCTTTGAAGAAGCTGTAGGTGTAGCATGTCTGTTATTAATCTATATCACAGTAATGGAAAATGAAATGAACAGCTAGTGGGTGAAAAGACAAAGATTCATTTTTCTAGTCTTCTTACCAGTTGAACGTAAAATCATAGAATCATTACAATTGGAAAACATCACTAAAATGATCTAGTCCAAATGTCAACCCATCACCCCTAAGTCCACTAAACCATGTCACTCAATGCCACCATATACCATAGGCCATAAACCTTTTGATGCTACATTTTTTTCCCTCCTTTTCCTGTCTCTTAACTTAATTTGATATTTGGAATCTATTGTAGGCCATAAAAAATACATAAGGTAAATGTATGTGCTCATAGGGTATATAAAAGATTGAAAAGGTAAGGACTTAAACAGATAAAGCCCAATGACACTTGGAATAGCTGATAATACTGATCATAAACTATTAGATCATCACTCTACAATATTAGCTAAATTGTTTATTAAATGCTACTTAGAGTTCTACTAAAATTTTGATGATGTGAGAATAACTACTGATTTTCTGGAGTAGTAAACTTTACAAATTATTGCATTTCATGCCTATTCTTCTTTGAAACATATTAATAGCACCACTGTTCCACGGAGCATCACCACTAGAGGTTTGGAAACTTGTAAGACCACTTTTCAGAAGTCAAAAAAAGCAGACTTGTATATATTTCAAATATAATTGGAGCACACCGACCAAATAGTATGAAGATAATAGTATAAGAAATCTCTTTAAGATTCCTTCTTTCTACACAAACGTCAAGTTCCCAGAAACAGTGCTGTAACAAGAATTAACAATGAACAGACTTAGAAAGAGAAGATTCATCAGGCCAAGTGGTCTGATTCCACCAAAAAAAAAAAACCAAAACCAAAAACAAACAAACAAAAAAAACAACAAAAAAAAAAACCACTTCCAGCTCATGGAGCCTTGTGTAACAGAGAGCTCAGTCTCAACAGCTTAATTCTACAGACAGTAACTCCACACATAGGAGAACTCGAGGAGCAACATATAACAGCATCACTTGGTCATTCCCACAACAACAGTCAGTAAAACACTTTGTCACTCTTTCACATGCACATTAACCACAACAAAAATGTCATCCTCTATTTTCCTTTTTTTTCCCCAGCTCGAAGTGAACAAAAAGCTTTTTTTCCTCTTTTTTTTGTTCATAGAGACACAGGTGTCTGTTTCCTGATACTCATCTTTCTGAATGATATCTGACAGTCCTCCTCTTCCATGCAGATGATCTAATTATTTCCACACACTATGAAAGACTGAGCAGCTTGCACACTATGTGTTGTATCACACCATGCACAGACTGGGCATCTGCTTGACCAGAATTCGCACAGTCAGTACCAAACAGCAGTATGGGGCAGCTCTACGCATAACTGACATGGCACAAACAGTACAGTCAGTTTCACCTTTATATCTTTTATGTCAGTTTCCAGCATTAAAAACACAGATGCAGTTTCTTCTAATATTTATGATCAGGCAGTGTACACATATCTCAAAGCACAATTTAGACCTTTATAAATTTTCAGCCTTTAGTCTGCAACACCTGTTCAGAATAAAATTATGGAATGCACATCATGTTATTATTTTCAACCTCCCAGTCAGAATACCATGCATTATAAAACATCAGCTGTTTAAAAGAACAGAGGAGTCTATAATATGTAGTATTAGGAATGTTACTGGAGGAAAAATAAACAAAAACAAAAATAAAAGCAAACAAAATCTTTCCTTATTCTCCTTTAAAATGTGGAAATCTTGCAAACCCACACTTATTCAAACCCTCATCTCAAGTTAGTCATCACAGTGCTTCACTCTTTACTTCTTTTTATGCCGTGAATCTCCAATGTCTATGCAGTTGTTT
The DNA here is from genome assembly GCF_002078875.1 of Numida meleagris. Classification (NCBI taxonomy): domain Eukaryota; kingdom Metazoa; phylum Chordata; class Aves; order Galliformes; family Numididae; genus Numida; species Numida meleagris. The sequence continues at coordinate 91,055,828 of NC_034410.1, read as the reverse complement.
CTAAGGTAACAGATCGGGATGTCTTGTGAAAAAAAAATAATGAATCAGATCTTGAATATTCAAGACATCTCCAGTTGCTGAAATGAGAAAAGGGCAGTGTCATCTCAACTGAGGGCTCTCAGTGACTTTTAGAGCCTAGACTGATTTAGATACAAAAAATATAATCTACCCTAAGTCTGCAGCATGCAAGTACAATTGCATATGCAGTTTCAAGCATGTAAACTGTCAGAAATTTTTAATCAGAGCCATAATTAAAGAATTACGGAGGCCGCTCTCAACAATCTCATTGTGCGGTACACACGCACAGAATACAGATGAAGGATATGCTTGGTAGGATTGCACCTTCATTTCAGTCACTGACAGTCACATAGAAATCTTCCTGTGAAAAATGTGAAGCACAAGCCGAAACATAAGTTTAAAAAAAACATGAATCAGCACAAGAAAATAAATACATGCTCTCCTTCCTCTAGGGACCATATGTGCATTTTTACATTAAAGAAAACAAAGCAATATCTTTCACAGGTGATTAACCAAATTAATCATTTACAGTGAATGGGATTATTGGGTTTTGTGTTTTTCAAACTGGCAAGAAGTACCTTTTGTTTCTTTCACAGGCTGCTTTTCCTCTTAGCTGAGCCCAGAAATCATATAGATGTAAGAATGAAAGCTACACAAAGATTAATATCACCAAATCCTGCATTATTTGCTTAACACTATCCAATACATGTTTGCTGAAATTATGGTATATGAACAAACATAGCCATTGTCTATTATAAGAAAAAATAAGGTGTTTTTCAAGTACCATCATTGTAAGATCTACAAAATCAAATTCATAAAAAAGATGAAACTTGATAAAAACCTTCAGAGTTCTACCGTTTTGAAGTTGTGTAAGAGAAAAATGAGAGTGGCCCAGTAGATTGGGAGTCAAGAAAAAGTTGTGGTTATAGTGACGAGCTGTACTTGCCTTCCTGACTCTGAATCCTGTGTTCTACCTACTGTGTTACTACAAATTACTGCACAGTATAAAAAAATACATGGAATAAACACTGTAGTGTTGGTTCACACCGCTTGTTCAGGAACATCCTTTGGAGTATACTCTGCATGAAGAAAACATTAGCAGTTTGTGGGACTGGTACAGTTTAACAAACTGAAAGGCAGACACATCAATTAAGATCTTACGTTCTTGGAAAGATGTGAAGAGCATCTGGAATCGGCTGCTTCGACTGCCTTCATCTGCCCACATACGGATTACTCCGAGACCTGTCCGCAGCATTACATCATTTGCAACAGTGCTGCAAAACTTTGCTTTTAAATCCTCCACGGAGCTGCTTCCATCATAGACAGCTACAAAATTTCTTTTGCATTCATTGGAATTCTGCATCTCATAGTCCAAGAATCGCAAATATATCTGTGAAACAAACAAGAAAACAAAAAAGCAACAAGTAGAAACATTTTAGAATGACTGAAAAAGCACTAAGCAACATTGCTCTATCTTGTGGGAGAAAGGCTACACAACGTCAAAATAATTTTTCTGGAGCTGGTGATTCACAGATCACTTCCGAGTGTGTTCATTAATACAGAAAGTGAGCACTATTTATACTTCCTTGTATTTTGTCTTTCCAAAGTAGAATCTGGGAGAAGATTCAGACTTCTCTTCTTTGCAGTAAGGTCCTATTTCCAAACATATGCCCTTCCAGTAGAAGTATGTATAACAGTCCTTGAAGCTGAAGGACAGACAAGCTAGAAATTTCTTTTTTCACTGGCACAGTATTGCTCTATTATTGCCTGACATGGAAAATAATAAGGCAAATAATTGCTACTCTCTCCCCAGAGTCAATATGTGTCATCTTTGTGATACGTCTCAGCTACACTGATTCAGGAAGTGAGAAACCAGGAGCCAGGCAGAACTCAATCATTAATCTTTTTGTTTCCACAAACAATTTGGCCACCATCTCAGCTTTTCTAAACAAAGCCCTTACAGTACTTGTCTTCATAATTTAGCAGGGATGAAATCAAGATTATTTCATGGAAACTGCTAGATACCTAGAAATTTTCCTTAGAAAATATCTCTTGCATATGAGTTAAGTTCTCTTACAAATGTAATAGATACCTTACCCTTTACAAAGATGTCTATAAATCTACCCAAAAAGAAGCAGTAGAGAAAATGCTATTTTTGATACTCAACTCTATATAGACTTGAACAGGGAAACAATTCCATTTTAAAGGCAATTGCTAAAACAAGCAACATCAAATATTCCAGCAACGGAAACTAAGTAAGATTTCCAATAGATAGATGATACATGATCAAACAGCTAAGGGTACCCGGGAGACTTCAGGAGAATGATACAGAAAGGTGGAGTAGGGGAGAGACTGCATAAAGTCTGAGAACACATTTGGCTGTATGCATCTTGAAAGAACAACCCCCCAAAAAACTCCACTCTGATGTATTAGACATCAGATTTACTTTACAAACAGTCTTAATGTGCACAAAACAGTTGCCTAAAAGGCTTATCTGGATTTGCACAAAGTACACAAACAGTACATCCTAGAAGCATACAGCACTCAACACATCACCTCATTGATATATTAGAACTCATAAGGTTTGAGAATTATTACTATTATGTAGTCTGACACTGCCTAATTATAGCTCAGATTTTTAAATGCTCTTTTTTAGATAATGTATTATGGTACATTTTCATTCCTTATTATTCTTTGCAACCGGTCTCTTTGAAACAAATATTTGCTAGATATTTTTTACTCGCATCCGAAATTTGGTATATTAATTTCATTTCACATTTTCCAGTACGTCATTTCTTAGAGCATACCCTCATTCTGTTCCAACATAGCCATCCTCCAGAAGAACTGTGAGGAACGTATTTGAATTAAATTACAGCTAAGTGAATCTTTCTTTCAGCGTCTTTTTATATTATTATTTTTGAATACTACAAATTAAAGAAGCTGATCTCTACAAAATTGAACATTTAACAGCAACACAAAAAGTAATAATTTTCAGATGGAAAAATCATACATGAAAAAATTGTTTTTATATTGTTAGTATATTAATAAAATTGGTGTATGGCTGAACTCAAGTGATTTTTCATTCCACTACAGGAGTGGAACAAGGGCAAATGAAATTAAAAACAAAACTATCAAAAAGACTATCTGGAAATGTCCTGCAATTTCCTCTTCTACTAGGGGCATACAGTTTCCATTTCTGTTAAAATGGGTCACCAACTTCCTTGGCAAAGTCATACTTAAAGGCTTGTTTTGAACTCTTCAATCTCTTGAGTGCAGGAAACGTATTCCTGAAGTTTCTCTGTACTGGCTCTATCACTTCACAAGTCTTTCATTCTCTCCAATCTTTATCCCTTCACCAGGTGCCCAGGCATCTGACCTTTTTCTTCTTGCCTCCAAAACCTTGTTCTGCTGTTCTCCAGCTATTTAGAGCATTTACATCTTGCTAATGCCCGACAACTTTAACTCCTCAGGGTAATCCCAGTTTTCAGTGCGTCTCCTGCTCTTTTCAGCCTCTTCCTTGGCCACCAAGCAGGTGAAAGTTCAGGTTGGATATTAGGAAGAATTTCTTCAAAAGAACGGTGAGGCACTGGCTGCCCAGGGAGAGGTGGAGTCACCATCCCTGGAGGTGTTCAAAAACCACGTGGATGTGGCACTGAGGGTCGTGGTTAGGGGGCATGGTGGGGGTGGGTTGGTGGTTGGACTAGATGGTCTTAGTGGTCTTTTCCAGCTTTAATTATTCTATGATTTTATGGCTGTATTTCACTTTCAGCTACTTCCTAGAAACCGTTACACCTCTAAAAGGAAGGGTTTGAAATAATGCAGAAGTCAACTGGAAAACAAATTGAATGAGCAGCAGAAGTCCAGTGAGAGAGGTTCAGGCTCAAGTTTTAGACCAGTGAAAGATTTAACTGCAGCGATGCAGAACGGGGATGGGCAAGATGAGATGGGCTCCTCACTCCAGTGGTTTGACAAGGCTCTCCTGTAAGGCAGCTCCTAGGGTCACCACTGTACTGCCAGAGCAAGATTTTGCAAAACAAAGGGAAGTATGGCAGGAGGCAGAACCAGAATACCCAGATCTGGAAACATTCATAACTGGAACAGGTCTAGAGAGCAGCTTCCTGTGGCCTAGAGACCAGTCACTGTTCAAACACAAGCCTAACAGGCACTGTGTAACCCTGGCACTTAGCCTCTCTGTGAAGCTGCTGAAATAGCCCATGTCTGCATAATGTTTCACTTATCACAGTATATATAATAGACCATATATAGACATAGTAGACCATACACATATAATGCAATGTGCATAGATTATATTTTTGTCTTATTGCAGTCCTCAGGAAAACTCTTACCTACTCTAAAAGAAAAGTATCTTAGTCTGATTGCAGAACACCAATAAAACTATAATTAACTTAAAGGGGCAAGGATCACTCACATTCATTTGCTTGTCTTCTCTTCCTACCCTGCTGTCATATATATATATGTACATTTATATATATTTGTTCATATATCTATTTAAACACATGTCTGTACACGGTACACTATTTCAGTACTGAGATGTAATTTAAAACAGTTTTCATTCCTACAAGAAATTCTATTTTGTTAAGAAAAATAACTCTCACAGCAATATCCAGCATTCATCCATTATTCTTGATCTGTTCAAAGAGATTGCTCATATAACAGTATGGCCATAGTCTTATTTCTATAGGCTTATCATTTGACATCTTCTAGTATCTGATACCATACTAGCCTTCTAAAATGGTAGAATATATCTCAGAGTAGACAGTTATAAATGCTGAGATGGAATCAACAGAACAACAGTTTAGCATTCTGCTTTAATTCTTTCAATGAAGAAAAATGTTAGCGTTGGCTTCTAAGGCTGAATTCTGCTTTCGGTCGCTTAAGTTAATTCCTGTATGCGATAAACTCAGCTAAGATATATATATATACATACATATATATATATCTTAGAGAGACAGACAGAGAGAGACAGACAGAGAGAGACAGACAGAGAGAGACAGACAGAGAGAGACAGACAGAGAGAGACAGACAGAGAGAGACAGANACAGAGAGAGACAGACAGAGAGAGACAGACAGAGAGAGACAGACAGAGAGAGACAGACAGAGAGAGACAGACAGAGAGAGACAGACAGAGAGAGAGATTTGATAGGTGCTGGCACAACTGGAAATAAATATTTGGCTTAAAAATCTATGCCCATCCTTCAGAAGAAAGATGGCACCTTCTACAATGACATGAAGTTTCATAAATTAGAAGAAATTTATTATATTCTGAGGTGAGCTGGAATTTAGCTCTCATATCCTCTTTTGGAGATAACTATGCCTAGAACTTTATATAAAGCAATGAGGATTTGATCCAAGGCTACCTGAAATCTATTTACTTAAGTTTATTTGGATCAGACCTATTAAGACTGGTGTAAATTTTTTAATACTGGAAATTGTTCATACAAACTGACAATCTAATACTGAATCCGATTTTATTTTAAAGAGATGAAAGTAATTTAATTGCATCTGCATACTTCTGCCAATTTTTATGGTCTTATTAGAATACATTTGCTATTGTTACTGTCATTGGGTGTAAGATCCACAGTGGCAGAAAAAAAAGACTAACAAATTGAGATCCCCAAGGAAAGAATAAAACTGATTATACAACGAACCATTATCTAATGCAAAACGTTTCAGATACATTGTTTTCTGAATTCAGTGGCGAGATTACTTTCACTGATATGTGGATCTCACTATGACAAATTAAGCAGATGGAGAAAAAAATTATAAATATTTCTGGTTATTTCATTTGCTGTGATCTCAGACATTACTCCTACCAACAGTAGATGAGAAATTGTCCCTTCAGAAGCAAAGAAATGAAGAAAAAGGAGGTCGCAAACTGAAACACCATCTTCTGTCTTCATTAAGCCTTCTTCCATTGATACCAATGGAAGCTTTTGGAATGTTAATATTTCCGTAGGTACTGACACATTATTTTAGCATAATGAGGACTTTCTTGTTGAAGAGAACATTGTATCTGAAAGAAGCATAACTGCCATATCTTGTCCTTTCACATTTTTTTTGGTAAAGTTTTAATAAGATACTTTCCTCACATAATCAAATTCATATTATTTAGAAAAACAGGCTGCTAGTGCACAAGTATTAGCTTTTACTAAGCTTTGATATGTCACTACAAATGCTAATGCCATTAGAAAAAACTGATAAACCTTTACTGTACTGTGGTATATAATTAACACTCAGTCACATTACAGTTTAAATAATTGTCTTGTCATTTTCAAGGTTTCTATTGTCATCATAATAATGAAAAAGGAAATGTTGGACAAGTTTTACTATTTTTTATTTAAATTTGAAAACAACAGAAATCTTTCACTGCATATATTAAAAAAAGAAGAATGATTGTCAACTATGAATAATATATCACTTCAGTAAAATAGTCAGATTATAATCTCTTCATAGTGAATCATTTTTGATGAGTTCTGCTTTTTAATCAATCACTGAAGGTTAGGGCTGACAACATGATTGATCAGACCAGTCACAAAAAGCTTCAAACCATATCCTAGCATATCAGACTTAATATATGTGCACAGGCATTCAGTCCCTTATAACACATCAAAAAAAGAAAAAAAAAGAAAAAAAGAAAGAAAAGAAGAAAAAGCCATCATTCCACTGCCAAAAATTCTTCAGATGTGAGAGAAAATCCTCCTCTTCAACTGGTCCTAAATTTCAAATTTTGCATATTCAGATTCTAGGTTCAGTCAATTCGCTTGCAAGCACAGGACTAGGGTAAAGGGTCCTATGTCTTCCCCCACTGCTTACTGACCATTTACAACATTTGCTTTATTCTGCATCTTATTCAGCTTTATGTAATTAGCAGTGGAGTTTTGAGATAATACCTCCATTATTTTGGCCTAGCAAGCTCAGGTTTTTAAAGCAGATTTGCAACATTAATTATTCTTCTTCAAGGCAAAAAGATGACAAACAAAACAGCAAAAAACCCCTCATATTACTAAAAGTAATGATTTTGTCTTCTAAAGTCTTCCATCTCATTGCTTGGATTCTGAACTATTCTCTTGATAATCATAAACCAAAAAGCATTAATGATGGTTCCTGTCTGGGATGATGCTGTGCAAAGACACAACTGCATTCCTCATATTTTCCTCTCTCCTGGCACTTGAAGAATACTGCCTGTTGTTTTCCTGCACAAGTGAAGCTCTTCAGAATCCTTTAATTTTGTCCTGTTTGTTTCTTCAGACTATCTCAAGTTCTCCATAACAGACATTTATTCTAGCCACTATCACTTTCATTTTCTATCTCATTCAATGGAAAAATGATGGCAAGTGAGAACTCTTTGAGTCCCTTGGTACTGCTCTGTTTTTTAACACTGAAAGCCATAGGTAGATTTTGATTCTGCTGTTCTCTGTGGTAGATGTTTTATTAATTTCATCATTAGCTTTTTTTTTAAAATTGTATTTCCTAACAGTTATTTGGATTGAGGGCACTAAGGCTGGTTATATTTCTACACCTGAACAGAATATATTCTTGCTAACTTCACAGCATCTTTCTGCAACTGCTACTCTGGCACATGTATTATCACACCAGCTAGAAAATATTATACACACACACACTGTCTTGCAATGTCATCTGACAAAACTGTTGCAGAAAAGTGATTTTAATATTTTAACATAGGTAAACAACATTTTCTACTTCTTTAAACAGGATTTGTCCTTCTTGTTCCAGGGAGAAAGAAGGAGAAATCTTTTAATATGTCAGCAAAACGTGCAGGATTTCTCATTCATAATATTATTTGCATACTAGCAAGCTTCAGAGTTTTCCAGAGATAGAGCCCATCTGAAGCCATTAACAATGTCTCTGTTCCTTAGGTTTTTCAATCTCTAAATTCTGTTTCTCTTTAACTTTCCAGGAATTGCAATTGAAATATCCCTTAATTTTATTTAGAAAAGTTTATTCTCCTGAAGAGCAGTGAGGCACTAGAACAGGCTTCCCAAGGAGGTGATGGAGTCACCATCCCTGGAGGTGTTCAAGGAATGTTTAGATGTACTAAGGGACATGGTTTAGTGAGGAAATACTGGTGGTAGGTAGACTGTAGGACTGGATGATCTTAGAGGTCTTTTCCAACCTTGATGATTCTATAATTCTATAATTTTAGTGTGCTGGTAAAGAATCCTTTAAAAATTAGGATTACGCTGGTTTATTAAAGCCAACAGTTTGAACTGTTACTCTTGTGGGTCTCATCCCAGAGCATAAGTTTCCATTTGTGAATGAGAACAGAAAATGTTTTGAGTCAGCTCCAAAGTTTGTTTCACTGCTTTCACTTCTTCCTGTGGGTACAGGAAACACATGGGCAACAACCAAGTCTCTCTCAAGACTGCATTCAATCTGGAAGTCAGGCTCCTGGAACTGAAAGCATCATCTCTGTTTTTGATTAGGTAAGTGGAATCAGGGTTCACTGTGGAAACAGCAATAAGTGATTTAAATCCTTCTTTCTAAGTATGTCAGTGTCTTGAAGGTACCTTCCTTCCACAGCAATATTTTGATGGCATGTCTGAATGATCAAGCAGTAGTGTCCTGCTCTCACTGCTCCTGCCAGGACCCTCTGCTTAAGGGCAGGCTCAGCTTGGATTTGGTTTTTTCCATGCTCACTTGGATTAACATGGCAGAGCAGTGTGTCACGCTGCTGGCCAAGTGGCTCTGACTGAGCATGGGCCCTCAGAAGCCTTGACAGGAGATTTTAGCCCATGCTGAACCTCACTGCCCTGGCCTCATCTTATTGAGCAGCCATCCTGGATCAAGTTGAGTCTGATTCTGTCACCACCACCAGTAGAACCATAACATAGAAGAGTTTGGGTTGTATGGTCTTTTAGGATCCCTTTCAATTCCACAACCCCTCTGCCATAGGTATGGACACCTTCCACTAGACCAGGTTGTGTCAAAGTCCATCCAACCTAGTCTTGAACTTTTTGGGAAACCTGTTCCAGTGCCTCACCACACTGAGTAGTTTCTTCCTAATGTCTAATCTAATATCCCTCTTTTTTTAGTTTAAAACTATTACCTTTTGTCCTCTCACTACATTCTTTGACAAACTGTCTCACCTCATCTTTTCTGTAGCCCCCCTTCAGGTATTGGAAGGCTGCACTAAGATCTCCCTTGATCCTTCTCCAAGCTCAAAACTCCCAAACTCTATCAGCCTTTCTTCACAGGAGACTGCAAAATTAGATCCTTGTTAGTAAACATTAAAGTTTCTTGAGTTCGCTCTTAAGTCTTGCATCCTGCAGAGACCCACTCTTTGCGCAGTGACAAGCTCAGTTGGCATGGCAAAATTAAGCATCAGCTTATATTTTCATTTTTTTTCTTGTGGTAGGCATACAGAATGTAGCATCAGGACTCCTTGTTTATCCACTGCTGCCAATGATATCTCCAAAGTTTTTAAACCCCAGTGCAATAAGCTTATCCAGTTCTTCTTTAGGGTTTTGTTTCACAGTGAAGGGCCAAGAATTTTGGAATGGGGAAGTTATTTTACCTTTTTACTATTCCAAAGGTAGGCACATTCTGTCAGCAGCTCTATTTTTCATTTGCCAGTCTTGCTCTATGTTGGTTGAAATCTGCTTGTACATGTACTGCAGAACCCCCAGTATTTCTGAACTCCAGATTCACAGCTATCTTACTCAACAGGAATTGTTTCCAAATGATTACACAAACCACATACTTTGCAAAAGGTAAAAAACAAGGCTTCAGTTGAAATACAACTGCCTTCTGCTGTCTTCTGAACTTCCAGAAAGCTCCAGACTGGCATTCATTTTCAGCATTCTACTTTTCGTGCTACAAGGTAATCAGTGATGACTCAGTATTTTAAGCGTGTGAAAGAAACTGAGTGTTCTCTGTCATTCAAGCTTGCTCAGGAGAGCAGCAGTGTTACATCTAAACTGTTAGGTTGAAGATCAGGCTTAGAGCTCTCAAGTTCGTACACCCCAACTGATCTCACTGAATATATGTTGAGCTCAGACTTGGCTTGAATCTGGAATTGCAAACTGTGGAAGAGACTTGCATCTTGCTAGATTGGATGAACTTAAGCCAAATGAAATTGCAAACAGCCCACAAACTGGCAAAGATTAAGAAACTAAAGATGTAAAGATCCAACTCAAAATCTGCCTGAGAAACTCTGGCCTTTTAGGCATAGATCCCAGTAACAAACTGTGCAGCCCAGAATACATGAGCATGTAGATTTAAAGACAGCTGTTGAGTTCTTACTGTTCCTAGCTGGAAAGCCTGTTTTCATAGGTGCAACCTGCCATAAATTAGAATGATGTCACTGACATTGTACTGAATATGTCATTAATTCAAGGTTAGATTAGCACAAAGGAAGCTGACTGTAAAATATGGACAATAGAATCCTGGTCCAAAAACAATATTACCATAGATCTTACTTCATACAAGAAGTTTCTAAAGTTTATCTACTAATTCCTTCCTAAATATCTCAATTTTTTTTTCAAACTTTCCCAGTATGGTGATACCATGACTATGGATGTGTGAATATAAATGCATATACACACATACACTTATACACATGTATGTACGTATGAGTATATACAGGAAAACCACAATAAAGCCCTCTAGACTTGAATTTTTTTCTTCCCCAGCTTGCTGAAGAATCTTACACCTTAATAAACACTGATTTATATGCTTTTATATTGTCCTATCTCTTCAGACAGAGAATTCTACAAGATGGGAGTGACCAGTTTCATCAAGAGATAAGCTAGTCACTTCTCTGCGTAAATACAAGATTAGTGATGTTTCTCACATTTTCCGTTGTTTTCTTGTTTGTTCGCTTGTTTTGCCTTACTTGCACTTTAAGGTTGCTAGCAGTGCTGGCTGAACAAACTTCCTTAAGCCATATAATTCACTTTCTACTGTTTGAAAGTTTCTTCCCTTATATCTAACCTGAATCTTTGTTTTTCCCCTGCAGGAGTGTGACTTATCATATCGACATAGAATCACCAAGGATTGCACAGACATCCAAGATCATCTAGTCCAACCATCCACCTTCCACCAATATTTCCCACTAAACCATGTCCTTCAGAACAACATCTAGACATTTCTTGAACACCTCCAGGGATGGCAACTCCATCACCTCCCTGGGCAGTCTGTTCCAGCACGTGACCACTCTCTCATAGAAGTAGTATTTCCTAACAGCCAACCTGAATCTCTCCTGGAGCAACTTGAAGCCATTCCTTCTCATCTTATTGCTAGTTACGTAGAAGAGGCCTACTCCCACTTCACCATAGCCTCCTTTCAGGTTGCTGTAAAGAGCAATAAGATCACCCCTGAGCCTCCTCTTCTCCAGACTAAACAATCCCAAATATTTCAGCTGCTCCCCATAAGACTTGTGCTCCATACTCCTCACCAGCTTCGTCACCCTTCTCTAGACAAACTCTAGAGCCTCAATGTCTTTCTTGTAGTGAGGGGCCCAAAACTGGACACAGTACTTGACGTGCAGCCTCACCGGGGCTGAGTACAGAGGGATGATGACTTCCCTCCTCCTGCTGGCAATGCTATTTCTGATACAAGCCAGGATGCCATTGGCCTTCTTGGACACCTGGGCACACTGATGGCTCATGTTCAGCCAAGCATCAACCAATACCCCCAGGCCCATTTTCTCTATACAGTCTTCCAGCCACTCTGCCCCAAGCCTGTAGCATTGCCTAGGGTTGTTGAGGCCAAAGTGTAGGACCCAGCACTTGATCTTGTTGAACTTCATCCCATTGGCCTCAGCCTAGCTATCCAGCCTGTCCAGATCTCTCTGTAGAGCCTTCCTATCCCCAGGCAGATCAACATTTCCTGCCAACTTGGTGTCATATGCAAATGAGATGACATATGAGCAGCCTTTCCTCCTCATTAGAGACTTAGGGATACTGTCTTGTAATACCCTTGTTCACAAAAACCTCTATGCAACATTAAATAACTTCCAGTCTTCCCTCACTTTCTATAAAATTTTCTCATTGTTCTTCCTTTCAGACAATCTTTAGCTGGTCTATACTTTATGAAATGAAGCAAAGCTAAATCCATGTACAAAAATTCACAAATAACTAATTTATTTTTTATCCTCTAATAACATCGTTTGGCATGCTTCTGTTATACACTGTGGTTACAGTTCTGTAGCTGTAAAATTAGTATTTTTAAATGAGGACTGAATTTGAGATAAATCCTGCAAATAACTAAATATGGGATTCCTAGGAGGACTTCAAATCATGTAGCACTTTAGAGTTGTATCAAGAATGTCATGATGATATTATCTGGCAAACTAAACAATCTGAAATTAAAACTGTATGGTAACTTTATCTTATTTAACTGGGCTAACTCTTCAATTATGTGTTTACCTGTTTTCTTACCTAGCAATATAATAAATATTTAACATGCAATAATTAGTCTAGTCATTTCACATCTATAGCTGTGTACTCTCGTGAAGTGGAAATTTCATCTACTTAATTGGAAACTTTTATGAATATTGAATTTTGCAAATGTAGAAAATATGAGATTGAAGTATATTCCAGAAATAATTTATCTGTAGTTTACATGCCAACCACTCAACTCCTGAACTTTCAGAGTAGAAAAATACTGACACTGAAGAATTTTTCTCTACTGGAAACCCTTCCTTCTGCTTATTCAATATTAGGTGCTGGAACAGTCAGTCAGACTTACGCAGTACAGTCTGCTTTGGGATTTCCCCCAGAAAACAAAAGCCCCCAAAGCAAATCCAGATGCAGATATTAGCGGATACATAAATTCTACGTGGTAAAACATTCCTTGTCCAATAAAAGGCAGCTAATAAAAATATGCCGAGAACTTGTCGTTAGCAGCGGAAAGTTGGAGGCATGGAGACGCTCAAACTCAGAAGAAACAGTAGCGTAGCCAGCAAAAATTAATTTGAATAATAACAGATAAGCCATGGATAAGAGGAACAGAATCCAAGAAAAGAATCGTTAATTCATTGTATCACTCTCCTGTTTGTTACAAAGACATGGTTTGCTGTGTATGGTGGGAGAGGGAAAGGAGAACGCTATATCTTTTTGTCAATGGCTCTAAAATAAAAAAAGCCTCATACACAAGAATGTTTATTCACCTTGGCTCCATATTCTCTGTTCCCAGATGAGAAACAATAATGATCTCAAGGATCCAGCAGTGTTCCCCTAACAGTCTATGTTAGATAAGATTGCCTCCCACTTAACTGAGCAAACTGATGCTTTAAAAGAATGATCAAAGTTAAAGATGAATTTAAGAAAATTACTTATGGCACAAAAAGCACATTAATGCTGCCCACATCATTATTTATAGAGAATGAAGGTTGTTTTGATTGAGGTGATAAATTACCTCTCTACAGCAGACGACAAAAAACAGTTTACAGGTTCAAAATGTAAAGTTATTAAACAAGATCTGTCTGTACTAAGCAATGCACAGCATATTAGAAAAGTCAATTTCTTAAATTAAGTGGCAAATAAGCAAGTGGATCAAGGACTGACCTTGGATCGGGGTGGTGCTCGGATGTACCATTTACAGTCTACTGCTTCAGTTTCAGAAGCTTTTCCTTCTTTGACAATTTGTACAGATTCCACAATTCCTTCAGGTCCTCCCATTTCAAACTCACAAACTAAATAACAAAATACCAGAAAAATGAATCCTGAACAGCAAACAAAAATATTTTCTACAGCAGAGCACAAAGGCCTCCAAAACTTAGGAAAAAACAACATACCAACCTGGCAATGGTTTCAGAACTCCAAGGTCCTTAAAATCTGGATCTTAAAAATTGAGAAAGAGAAAATTAGTTTTGTTCAATATCTTGGCTGTAATGCTAACGTGCTAAAACTTAACTGCAGTGATACAGTTACACATACATTTAGGATCATGACTTGCTTATAGAAGAGGTTTAAAAACTATGGCAACATAGTAATTATTAATGCAGAAAGTATTGATACTATTGTGCAAAGTTCTTATTTTATTCCTACTTTAGTCACAATTTCCTCTGTCTCACTCTCTCTTCCATGAGACAGAGTTAAAAAAAAATTCTGTATATCCTGGCAAGCAAGAACATTACACAACTAACCAAGATATTTTAATACATCAGTCTAATGAAAGAGGATATATTTCCAAATCCTTTCAGAATCCCTGTGCCTATTCTGCGTTTTCAGCGTGATTGTAACACCCAACTTAATTTGATTCTGTGTTTATGAATACTCTACCATTCATATCAACAGCAAAGATTCTCTTTCTCAGAGGCACCCACTTGGTATTCCATGAATAAATACAATAAGAAAATTTATCATGGAATTCATCGCATTAAAGGTCTAATATGCCTGTTTTATTTTATCTGATAAGCGTGATAATATTTACTGTCTGAGATAATTTATATCAGGCCTTTACAGCCAGACAACACTTCAATGAAAATAGTTTGATCATAGATTTATGCCTCAATAAACAGGTATCTATAGACAAGTAGCATTTCACAGGATTTTTCCAGTTTGAAGATATTGTCCAGAACCAGAAATGTGAAAGGGGCTAAATTATTTCAAAGGACAACTATCTCTTCAGCACAGACTAGTCTGTAGTTCTCTCTCTTGTGCTATTGTTCTACCTAACATGAATATTCAGTACTGTTTTCCTCATCTTCAGGGGAAATAAAACAAGAAATAATTTCACTGTTCTTTACTCTTTTTTTCTGGAAAATTTGATAGGATCTAGTCTTCCAAAATCAATTATAAACATCTGCATACAAACACTCTGCATCAAGATTCTCCTGGCCAAATTCTACTCAGACCTCTGAAGGACTGCACAAAAGGAAAACCAAAGTAGAGTCTGAGCCAGAATTCATTACTGCTTTGAGATTGACTCAATGTATCAAAAGTTGTATAAACAAGGAGGAGAAAATCTGGTAGTAAGAAATGTATCATATGGGGAGAAAAATCAAAACAACAACCACCAAAAAAACCCCTGCTGTTCCTCTCTATCCTTTGTCTATACGGTAAGAGTTATAATATGAAAAATGAAGTCTAGGCTGTATAAGCAAGAACAGCCATTTCAATCAGAACAGTGAGTATATGTTGTTAGAACTGGAGTTGTAAAATCACCTTTTCAAACTGTCTTATTATAATCAGGTTGCCATTGTTCTTCCAGTTTTCTATTACAGTGGCACAATATAAATCTTGATTAAATACTCATGAACTTAAGAGACTGGAAATATAATTGAGTAGGCAATTAGTATTAATTGTTAAGTAGTTTTATAGATCAGCACATAGATATGATAACAACAGAAAATTTAATTAAACATTTCAGTTAATGTACTCAGATGTTGATATCTACTGCTGAAAGCAAGACACTTAACGGAAATATACTTTAACTACTAATTCAAATTAACATCCAAACCATGTTTTCTGAGTTTAAAAGGATTGGTCTGCAAACACTCCAACACCACATTTACAGAGTACAGAGGAGGAAAAAGGAAGAAAAAGATTTTGATAGGACTTCTCTCATCTGAAGGGATTTACATAGAAAGGAGTCATGGTAGCAAGAATCCAAGTGTCTTACTGCATCAGCTGACCACAGTCAAAATAGGTGGAGGGTGCTGGAGACAGACTGCATGTCAGAAAGAGAACGTGAAAAACTTTTTGCTCTTAATGTCTCCAAGTCTGCTCACATCCTATAATAAACACACATTAACCTTCTGCCAAGTTGTGCAGCACAGACAGCTTGGAAAACTTGGGATGCAGGAAACAGACCTGGCTCATTATTGTAGCGCTTTGGGAGGCAAGTCCAAGAGAAAATGTGTCTGTTCAGTCATGCCCCCTAGGTAGTTGATAATGCTTTGTGTTAGAAGGCTTCTAAGTCCAGTTTTGGTAGTTCATGACAGAAGTAGAGAGTCAAGTTATCTGCTCTCCATGAATATTAATATTTTGGTACTAAAATAATCATATTTTTCAAAACAATAGTAAAGAGAAGATAAAAAGAATTCATACATGTTTATTAAAAACAACTTCATCTTCTAGATGTAAAAGTTATTCTACCTACTGTTTCAGTGTTTATCAATTTTCAAAGTGTCTTTCTTGAGTAAACTTAATAAGGCTGAAGTGTAATCCAGACCATATATTTTAGTGCATAAAAAAAACCCCTGAGTTATATCTTCTCATTTCTTAGCAATACAGTTATTACAAAGTCACACCAAAGTACAAGATCTGTTAAAATTCTAGAGATATGTTAGATCTTGAATTGGACAGGCTGTGAAAAATTATCTTTCTGCAGCTTAAGAGTGAGAGTGAAATAAAGTGTGTGACACCTGAAGCAATATATTAATAGTATATTGGCCAATACAACAGACGGGAAGTAAGGCATTATGAGAGATCCTGAAATTTCAACGATGTTGAAGCATACTTACCCAGCAAAATTTTGTTTTTAAAATAATCTACGATTAAATAGATGGTACTTTAGCAGCTCTTCTGTATGCAATTAAATTAAATTGTTATTATCTGTCTGGCTGAGTCAGAACTCTTTTAATGACATCTAAACACTGACTGACTAGATCTTCTGATAGCCAGGTAGTCATTTCTTTTGCAACTAATGAAAATCAAGTTCCATTAGGGAATATTCCCAAGTCAGAAAAAAATAGCTCTGAAAAACAAGATTGATCACCTACAACTAGAGAGAAAAATAAGCAATAAGTCTTGAGAGAACTGCAATACATGGACTTTGTTTTATTTTTTATGGGGAACTCTCTCATTAACTAAAACATGAGAAACATGGTATTTACGTAAGAAATGTAAAAATGCATAAAGGCTATGTTAATAGAAGACCTTGCAGCCAAAATAAATCCTATGATTCTTGGATATTGACTGTCTCCTTTAAAAACAAACAAGCAAACAAAAACAAAAAAAGGGGTATTGAAAAATTTCCTTTGGTGATATATTACTATCAATTTCATAAATAGATTCCTGTTTCATTAACACAAGCTTTACTGTAAAGTCCCTGTAAAGCACAGAATTTAAAAAAATATTATGAGAAAAAAATATGTACCAGGTTATATAGAGTTACTGGCAAACAAGCAGAATGAGATAATTCAGAGTAGTCCAAGGAGAAAATGATGATATCTGTAGGTTTTCTTCACCTGTAAAAATGGGTTGGATAAGGAGACAGTAGTGGCTGAATAGATGGGGCCAGAGGTTCATGATCAGTAGCACAAGGTCTAGTTAGAGAAAATTAACTAGTGGTGTACTACAAGGGTACATACTGGCTGCAGTTCTGCTCAATATCTTCATTAATGATCCAGATGATGCAGCAGAACATACCCTCAGCAAGTTCACAGAGAACAAAAAACTGGGGGTGGTAGACACACCAGAGGGTCTTACTGCCATCTTAAGGAATCCTGACAAGTTGGGAAAACAGACTAGCAGGAAGCTTGTGATGCCCAAATACAAAGCCCTGCACTCAGGGAGGAACAACCCCAGGCAGCAGGACATGCTGGGAGCCACCCAACTGGTAAGCAGATCTGCAGAAAAGGACCTGAGGATTCCAATGGACACCAAGTGTAACGTGAGCCAGCAACATTCCCTTGCTGCTCAGAAGGCTAACAGGACCTGGGCTGTGTTAAGCAAAGTATTACCAACAGGTGATCCTTCCCTCTACTCAGCATTGGTGAGGCCTCATCTAGAGTACTGTGTCCACTGTGGTGGAATTTCCTTTGAATCATGGCACAATTAAATTGGCATTTCTTAGAATATCTTAGATCTAGAATCCATCTAATTTCACAGAATAATTTCTATCTGAATAAAGTATACATGCTGAAGAATATGAACAATTAATGTATGGTTAGAAGTCAAGATGAAGGACATGTGAGCCACAAAATTCTAGTGCATGTATGAGACCTATTTTGACATTAACTTGAGATTTTTTTCTATAAATTAGAAATGAAGGAATTATTTGATTAAACTATGCAGTATAGACAATTGATTTTTGGAACAAACATGTTTATGTTTTTCTATACAGAAAAATACATTTTTATGTGTAAGCAAAAATCGCAACATGTAGAAGCTATATTTGCTAATGATAAAAAATGCTTATGTTCAATTTCATCTATTGAACAGACAACTATAGATATATCTTTTCATTTTCCTGATTTGAATAACTAGGAACAGTCATTCAAGTTTCAGTCTATGAATATATACCGTATGCTAGTGCATGCACATCTTTCTCTACCACAGAATTTATCAGAGAACTGATTTCACATGTAAATACTCATGGAAAAGTAAACAGAATTGCAATATTCAGCAAACCATCTTATTATTTTCAAGTGTATGAAATTAGGTATCTTCTACAGTTATTTATGGGAGCCTACACCAGTCCTGCATTCTCAAAGGGTGAACAATAATACTTCCCTGTAAAAGCAGAGCTTGCAGAACTCTGTACCAAACAGCAGGATTTTTTCATGGTTTCCTCCTAGCATTTGATGATATAACAAGCAGACAGGAAGACAACAACCAAAATTTTTTTAAAGCATGAAAATGTGTGAAAGAATCACAAAAACTATTCTAAAACAGAGGGGGAAAGGGTTCTAGAAGTCAATATTTTGTGAAGTGTATGAGCAAGGGGACTTTGCTATTCTGCTGGAAGAGCAAGGGAAAATACTAAGCAACAAAGAAGTCATAAGTGAAGTAGATGCACAAAAATATAGGAATTACTGTCTTGTTAGCCAAAAGAAAATTTGTTCAATGAATCTCTTCAGCTCTGTAAAAAAACTGAAACTTCAATAAATATTTCTATATCTGTACAACAGGATCTTCAAATAAAAACATAGTTTACTAGGCACCCTGAAAAACAGTTCTAAAATAATTATAGCTAGCAAAAGCACACACTATATTTGGACTTGTTTTTTTTATGTACTGACTTTTAAGGAAAGCATTGTGAGAAACAACAGATATTTTTGAGGCTACATGTAGAACAATGCCTTCCAAATTATTCACATCTCAGCACAGTCACAAAAGAACTTAACTGCAGTAAGTGCAAACAGAAGTGACTACAACTCAGCATTTCACCTTGACATTCTAGATCACAGGAAGACAAGTCAGTGATCATGGTTTAACTCAGCAGCAGCCCAACACCACACAGTCATTCTTTCACTTACCCATTGACCAATGCCCCCATCAGCAACCAACATCCAACAGTCCTCCAAGTAGCACCTGCCTCCTAGCCCACTCCCCTATATCTTTATAGCCTTCCACATGTCACAGGGTGTGGAATAACCCCATGGCAATCCAGGCCACCTGTTGTGGCTCCACCCCACCCTCTACTGCTGTACCATAATGGCTGTGGCTCTTCTCCATTGAGTAGTCCTGTCCTGGGTGTGTTCCCATTGTTCATCACCAGCTAAGACACTGGTTATGCTATTAATGCTGTTTCAGATGAAACCAGCGCATAACTGAAGTGAATGCCCTAAAGAAGTTTGAGAAACTCTGTTTTTGAAGATGCAGTTCTACAAGGAGGCACTACTCTGCCTTGTGCTTGTTGATCAGTGTCACAGTAAAGTAGACAGCTACTATTTTTCTTAGGAAGAAATTTTATAAATAAATGATGCAAGTAGTAGGGAAAGTAAAATCATATTAAGAAAAAAACAACAACAGCACAGAAATACACAGTCTACTTCAGCTACTTTAACCAGATTTCATATAGTATTGCTGAAATAACAACGCCTGCTTTCCAGAAGTTGGATTTCTAATTATTATAATTTTTTAAATTATTTAATTCTTTAATTCTGTCACATTTACTGTTCTCAGCTCATTCACAATCAAATTATTGGTATGCTGTAATTGGTACATTACACCAATGTACAACCTGCACAGCTGTGGTGACATCAGTGAGATGAGATATACTGCATATGTTAGCAAGAGACAGACATTTGTATACCAAAAGTTAATACTTGTTTCTTTGATATCATTTTGGAGATGTAAAGGCAGTGTCATCAGAAAAAGAAAATCCAATCTTAGCTAAATCTTAAGCTTGGTAAAACTGTGCAGACTAGAAGTGGCTTGAATGAACTCCACTGGAACAGGATACATGAATGCAGAAGTTGTGTCTAGATTTCTCTTTATGTACACAGTGTCAGACTTTGGGATCTCAGCCTGTTTCTGTCCTACTCTGTCACCTCTTTAGAGTAAGTTATTTCTCCAATATAAATTTTGTATGAGCAAGAATCATGCCATTCTGAAGTACATCCTCAAACAGTGTTTGGACTATTTGATATTTGCACCTAAATCCCAAAAGTGAGAAGTACTTCTTGGTACTGCAATATAGACTTAGAAAGGAGAGAGAATGGACAACAATTACTTACTGCTTAGTGGAAACATCAAGTATGGGGGCCTTGATGACTTGGGTGGGATTGTTTGGCAGATAATTATTATTATGTTAAATATTTGTATTAAATACAGGATGTCCCAATTAGGAATCAGACTGCCTTCATGCAGCACAGTGTATCTAGAAACATGGGAAAAAGATCATCCTATGAGAAATGTCTGAGAGTCTGCACATACCTTTGTCTGCCAGTTGCCCAGAAATGTGTGAAAAAAGACTGAACGAGCTCAGAAGCCCATTCTACCTAAGAACTGCAGCCAAGCAATCTCTGCTGTGACAGTGCTGTTGATCTGGCTGCCAGGACTGGCTGTCAATCATCAAGGGCAGTATTGCATATGTGTCCCCAAAGATAATATCCTAGTGGTTTCTTGTGATTGACTAATGGTGCCTGAACCTCACTAGGGAGAAAGATGTGCAACATAAAAGTGCTACAGAGCCTTTCCAGAGTGATGCTGAATACTAAGCTTGGCCTAGTTATGTAATTTCAATATAATATTACTAAGGCTCAGGATTTGTCTTATTGGTTTGTTAGAGATGACTGGTAGCCTAGTCCAAGGAAATCATACTTTCAGTTCACTGTAGAAGTATAGGGGAAAATGAGTCAGTGGGTTTAGCCACAACTGGTTGCTAGGCATTCTTCAGATTGAATCAATTTACACATGGTTTTTGTTTGCTACCATTACTTGAAAACTCACACTGTCTTTTCAGAGAGACTGTTCATGATATACCAACCCATAGAGTGGATTTACCAGGATGGAAGATGTATGGGAATAATTTGTATGGCCATACAAAGTAACTGCTGTGATTTTATTGTAGTGAAAAGGCTTTCTCTTACTTGTATTCTGAATTTAATATTTATTTTTTAAAAATTAACCAGAACATTCAATAGAATTCCCAATTCTTTTGAAGAGCTACATATTTTTCAGCTATTATATTCAACAGAAATATATTAATTGTGCTAGTTCAAGTAGTACTGAATAACCCATAGCTGACCACACACTAAAACATATTTCCAATACAAATAGAAATGGCAGGATAGTGTTTACATCAACTGACATCCCTTTGCTGTAGCTGGAAATGTTATGTAGGCTATATCATCATCCTGAAGACAACTTCATTATACATGGGAAATGCAAGTATCTCCTCTAATTCCCACGTGTGAACAGTTGGTCTTCCATGTTAAGAGCAGATGTCTTGCCATTTTCAAATATTTTTCTCTTACCACCTAGCAAAAAACCAGGTATACTCTTCTAAAGTGAATAACCTTATGAGAAAAGAAATCTAGCTGTATTTGCAAAAACAACTGATTGCTTAATCATCTGTCTGCATTAAGATACTAGAAAGATGAAACAGACTTAACACTTTTGAAGATGTGATCCTTAGAGTGTAAAGAAGTGAAATAATCATAGAGAAAGAGCCTATCATTATTTTAGTCTGCAGCTGCTAGACTCTTGAAAGTTAATGGATGAAGTGTATTGTAGAGCTATAGGATGTTTTTAAAATGTATTCAGTATCCAGAGCAGAAATCTGTAGATGTTTAGCACCAGAGGGAGAATTCTAGATTTTCACCCCACTTCACTGTAGCCTGAATGCACTGTTTCTAAAGGAAGAAAATAAGTAATAAAACTAAACCAGATCATTAACTCCAATTGCTATTACATGTGCCTACTACAAGAGCAGCTTAAATATTCACTTTCAGTAAACAAGAAGAGGAGCTGTGAAAGACCTATAACATGAGGAATTGTTGAGTGCAACAGCAAGTCAATGAAACATCTGCAGGGAAAAGAAGTCACCTGTCCTGTCCTTCCAGCATGGATAGCCCTATAACTCCCAGTCATATCGGTTTTCTTTTTCTTTCTGCTAGTTTTTGGAGTTCTCTTGGTTAGAAATCATGTTCCTTCAGAGTGCGCTGAGCTGCTGACCACAGCAGTTTTCTCAAATGTACACAGCCCTCTCTACAGCCTATGGAGATGGGTTTATATCAGTTTGAGATGTAGACTATACTGTGGACCTGCTTTGGAGATACTCTGACTTGCACTCTCTTTTTTTTCTTCACCTTTTAACAGCAGGGGGTAGAAGTTTTCTTTATGGGGAAGAGTTTCAATATATTCCAGTACTCAGAAGACTGACTCAATCTTTTGAATTGCAAATTCCTACATAAATTACATAAATAGTTATGGATTTTATATTTCATTATACAGGATAAAATCAAGATATAAAAAGGATACACATAAGGTAAAAGAAGAGAGCAATAACCCTCCCCACTTCCAGATGGAACTTCTGAGATTTTGGGACAAAAACACTTAGTCAAGGTAAGTTCAAGCCCCAAACGGACTCTGCTTGGCCCTTTGATCAGGTGGCAGATGCAATAGAAGAATGTAGGAAAGGTCATCCTGGTTCCTGAAGCACTTAAGGAAGAATCCGAAAACATAAAAGAATGAAGGAGGAGAGAGATACGTGCAGATTGTGAATTCATGGTTTACCTAAGGATTTAAAGCTAGGTTTTTGCCTTACAGTTCCATTGCTTCCTGTTGGTTACAACTTCAAGAGAGTAACATTTCCTTTTCTTTGAGTAGATAATTTTGCTCCAACATCAGGCAATTAAAAGTGCCAAAGTAAAATCAAACCACAATTAATTGCACATACTGATATAGCATAGACAATCTGTTAGAAACAAGACACCAGGTCATCTGGGACTTCTATTATTTTGATGAGGAAATCACTACCATATCTATGCGTATGACTAAAATAAACATTATTCACACTAATCCTAGCCCCAAATGATTTCCACTTAAATTAAACACTTAAAAATGCTGTTAATCAGTAGCAGTAAGATATATTTTGTTACATACACACATGAAAAAATCAACAGGATGATAAATTCCAAATCAGAGGGTCTTCAACTTTTCAAACTTTTTCTTTAAACAAGAACATTGTAATCAATTGACAGTTATTTTATGTATCGTTCATGCCACATGCTCAGTGTTCATTAAATGATTCTAAAGCAAGTTTTTTATGGAAATCAGAAATACATGGATCTGTGGATAGCTGGAGATCTGTAATCCAGAGTTTGAATGGATTTAGATTTATGTCTCATAGCAACATAGTTACATCTACTTTTCCCCATGACAGGCTACCCAGAGAGGCTACAAGTCTCCTTCTCTGGAGATACTAAAAACCAACCTGGATGGTTTCCTGTGCAGCCTACTGCAGGGAGCCTTCTTTAGCAGGGAGTTGAACCGAATGATCTGAAGAGGTCCCTTCCAACCCCTATGATTCTGTGATTCTGTAATTTAACAGATCTGCAGGATTTTTGCTATCTTGAAAAGCTACCAGTCCAAAGCAACGATTTGACTGGATTTGCTGACAGTCTTAATATTAATCAAGTAATGAATCAATATGGATAATTATGTCCACAATCTGATCTGAATTTAATGATTGGCATATTGAACGCTACAGCAATTTTCTAGCTCAATGTCTTAGTAAGAGTGAAAATTGGTCAGTCATAGTACCCAGGATTTTTACGTATAGGTCAGCTGCTTATCCAACAGGCAAGCAATAATTAAATTTCATTTGACTAGACCAGGTTTCTGGCTGCCAAACAGCAGGATTTTTCCTAGCTTGATTTAAAAGAGTCATTTAAAGCTGTAGTGATAAAATGTCCCTAACAAAAAAAAAAAACCTCAACATGAATAAAACTTTTCATTTAAAAGCGCTTGGTAAATCATTGATATATATATTGCAATATTCTAGAATACAAACAACTATACTACTGCTAAGAATTATCACTGTAGAGAGAGAGCAAGCACACAGAAGCAAAGAGATTCAAATAATCTAAATCTGATTTTTGAACATCTATACCAGTAGGTATTTTACAAAAAATATTTTACTTATTTTAAATAATTTCATCATGAACTTTCTAGTTGGTAGCAGTTAATAACCAAGGGCTTAATCCATAAAATCAAATCAGCATTAAAGAGAAAAATAATGTTGTGAATGATTTGCTGCATCATCATTTAATATTAATTTTGACTTAGAGGTTAGAAGTGAACTACAAGAAAGAAAGGAAAGAAAAAATTCAAAATTAAACAAGAAATAGTATCATGCAATCTTTTATTAACCCACATACCGCAACCAGCAGATTTGATAACATTGTTTCTTGAGCTTCAACTATCAGATAACATCTGGCAAATGATGTTTGTAAGTCCTGTTACACAACATCTTCTGGCTTC
The DNA here is from genome assembly GCF_002078875.1 of Numida meleagris. NCBI lineage: Eukaryota > Metazoa > Chordata > Aves > Galliformes > Numididae > Numida > Numida meleagris. The sequence goes on along the minus strand of NC_034410.1, from coordinate 91,031,163 downwards.
TCACTGTCATCTAGGGGACTGATATGTGACTACAATAGCACATTTCATGCTGCCTGCTTTTGTCATGCTACCACAGATTTTTAATAATGGATGTTCCATGGCATTAATTTATTGAATCTGAATTCTCAAAAAAATATTTGGCAATTCTGTTCTCATCACCTTTACCAGTGCTTGAGCAGTCTTTCTTAATACAAAACACAGAATAGTCTTTTGATATCAAAGTATTCAAATAACCTTTCTGGATCTCTAACATGTAATGATCTCTGAAGTAATATTTTTTGAGTGTTATTGAAAAGCATTTGCTTACTTATTTCTGAAAATCTGCCATTATTTTCCTTCCTTTCAGACAGTATTTTCATTTATCTGGTAGAATTCAAATATCAAAATTTTTCTGTAATTAAGAGTCCATTTTAGACTGTGTAGCACAGACCAAAACATTTTTTCTCACTTAAATTCTGTCCAAATCTATTTGAGAAAACACTAATGTCAGACCCTCATTTACCTAGTGAGTTGTAGACTAAGCTGTTGCCATTCAAAACAGTGCATTTCACATAACTGAGTAGAGTCTTCAGAGCAAAAAGAAAACTGAGGGAACTGAATTTCTTGATTTTGAAAGGTAATTGTGAATTTGAACATTTATGGTATTTGTTATATAATGCATTCTTCATAAGAAACTGAAAATGTAGACATGTAATTTTGCTGACAGTAATGTTACTTGATATGGTTATGAATAACCAGTATATTTTTAATTAAAGGTTCTCAGTTAAACTGTATGTCCTTACAATTGCAAAGCACTCTTAGATTAGATTGGGAATACCATAGCAGAGCAGAAAACTAGACTGTATCTAATGTCTCTGACTATGCAAATAACATCACTGATATGACTATAGTCCCATATTTACACTGGAGAAGAATTTGACCTGTATAGATGAAATCTTTTCAGTATTGTATGAAGTTGTAGACAATGCTTTCGTGCATAAGACTGCACTAATTAAATCAACATTGGACTGCAGTTTTATCACTTTGAAAAACAAAATACACTCTTCAGGAAGACATGAAGGGTTAAGGAATTCTGTCTTCATTTAGTAATCATAAATGCAAGATTTGAAAGTAGTTTTAAGTATCGCCTTGTATTAATAAATTAAGTATATAACCTTTTATTTTTTTAACAGAATGCAATTGCTAGCAAACAAGTTTTGTTTTGCTTTGTACCTAAAGGGGAAAGGAAATGCACACAAAATGTAACTTAAAGATAATTAATTGCCAGACCCATAAAGAAAATAATCTTTTTTAATTTACATCTTCCTAAATCCAATTTTACTTAAATTCTGTTTCTTTCAGTAGACATCTCAGCATCTAAATCTTTATACTGGCTCCTAAATGAGTTTAGAAAATAAGTGAACAGAGATTTTTAGGTGTCTGCAGGATGCTGGATAAATGGATGAGGTTACTAAGGAATAAATAAATTAATTACATACAATCACAGTTGCCAGCAGCATATAAAGTGGAAGACAGACACCATTCTATAGAAGATCTGTAGCTGAGCTAGCTCAGGCTTAATCATTTTGTTTCTTCATTTTTGAAAGGCATGCAATAGATATAACTTTTCAATCCTGACTTTTACTGAATTCCAAAACTGGATAGGGTGAGGAGATGAGATTCAAGATAGAAGTTCAAGAAGAGTTCAAGACACTAAAGAACATCATGGCTTTTCCTAGGTACCTCTTGTTAGTGGAGACTATTGTCTGGGAACTTAATTTCCAATTTTAGAGAAAGGAACACATAACAACACATACAGACACAAAATAATTAAAAATTAGAAAGCAAAAATCACAGGCTTCTTTTGTTATCAATAAATAATTGTTCCTTTCAAAAAAATATTCTCAGAAATTTTCGTTTCAGAAAGCCCAATTGGCAGTAGTGGAAATGTAGCAAAAATCTACTTGTTCTATATTCAAAACATAAAATCCAAGGAGAGGAACCACTAATCATTGCAAGTGCCTTCAGAACTTCTATCACTTCATTTTACGAGTAGTAAACCTGATTGACAAACTGAGTTGGAATAAAAAATGTATCTGAACTGATTGTTCTAAAAACCACAGTTGAAAATAAATGATACATTTTTACATAAAGTATTATCATTTCAGATGATTTTGAGGTGTTTTTGAGGGACAAAGAATAGTACAGGAAGTCAGACAAATTACTAATTGTGGTGTTCTAACAGCAACAAAACTCAATTTATTGCATCAGAAAAAAATAAGAGAAAACTGAGAGTCAGTGAATAAACTGTGTTCTTAAGGTTATATTAGGTTTATGATAATTATTAAACTGACAGTCAGTACACTGATATATATATCTACCACGTATTTTGAGTAGGAATGGAGAACTACCACTGATCCCTGAGGTATCCTAAATTTGGAGATGGAACTTTTTGTCAACCTTCCACTTTGGACCTAGGGAATATGCTGTATGTGAGATTGTAAAGGAGTATCGTGGCACAAAGGGAATTAATATTAGAAGAAATAACATTTTTAACCTAGTTGGCATCCAGATATTGAACAGGACTCAAAATAATCAAACGACTCTTGCATCGACATACTATCTCATCATACACACAGTCCTCATAAATTTCAGATTTTAAAGTTTAGATTCTTTTAAGATTTCACTTTAAAAAGTTCAACTTCTCAATTTCTCTATTTTTCATGATGATTTTTAGAATAGTATGTCTACTTTTACTATATACCTAAGTTAAAGTTACTGAGATGGGGTTTGTTTGTAAAAACTTAGTGCAGGTAAAGGTGTGTATGGTAAAAAGAGCTTGTCAGCAGCTTAAGTTAGTAATTCTAATTTGTCAGAGCTTAGTAATTATAAAGAGTTTGAGAGAGAGAAAGGGAAGAAACAGTTGAGTATAATCTGTGTGTTTAGAAACTTAATTCAAGCTCTTCATTTTCCACCAGTTTCATGTGGAGCCATACAGTTGCAATCTAACTCCCAGAGAAATCTTTGCATTTCTGTTCCTCACATAGAAAATGCTCTGCATCATAGTATTTATTTATCCCGTAAGATTAGTATGATAGTACATATACTGAAGATTGCAAGGACTTCAATATCACATAAGAGAGAAAGAGAAGACAGGTCAAATGCGTAGACATTCTAAAAGATTACTTAAAAATATATTTATAAAAAAAGATAGGATAAAATTTCTATCCAAGTTGAAGTAAGCATGATCATATTTTGGGACATGAACACCAAAGAAGGGCAAATGTGATATTTAAAACAAAAGAATCACATTATCTGCATTTTTCAACAACCAATAAACAAAGCAACATTAATCATATCCATCAATATCACAAAAGGCATATTAAAGTGATAATACATACCCACAAATTTTGATAGCATGCAAAACAGTATTCAGTAGCAGTCACCTCAATACTTGTGAGAAAAAGAGACTCTCTAGATTGATCTCTTGACCAAAAAAGATATAAATACTATCCAAGAAAATGAATGAGTGCCAAACAACTGCTGATTATACCAAAGGCTGATAGATGGTATATCTGAATTTGATGCATTTCCTATTGTACTATTTCATACTGCAAAAATACTCAATTCAAGAAACAGAAACAAGACTGACTCTTTCAAAGACTACACTATGCAGAATAAGAGTTCCTAGTCATTGGATGAGAACACTTTTTCACAGTTACAGTGGGTAGAGAACTTTATGACAAAGGTTTTCTGTCAATTTCTTTAAGGAGAATTAGGTGGAGGAATCATACAAAGAATGCAAAAAACTGTTAAGAAAAGCTAAATATGTCGATAAGAAGCCGTACTTTTTACTGTTAGATTTGAGAAATACTTCAATAAAGAAGAGATGATAACAATATAAACAATTACAGTTACATGAACTTACACAAATGTCAAATGAACTAATACAGATGAATGAAAACAAGTGATATATACATGTTTTTGTACCTAACATAAAAGCATGGTTTTCAATATGGACAGCTAAAGAATCAGACCACTTGCTTTTCTGTGGCTAGAATAGAAAACAGATTCTCTGCCTAACAGAAGAGTCACAGTCATGCTGATTATACAGAAGGATGGAGATCATTGTCAAGATTTATTGGCCATACACCTCAGAAACTTGAAGATACAATACATAAGGATGAAAATTCAACCACTTAAGGAATGGATAAGTAAAGAGGAATTGCACTTCCACACTGCCAAGGTCACCAAGAGAAACTGTTAAAGACAAAAGTGTTGCCAGGGTGGGGTCACAACACAATCATCCAGAAATGCATCCCAGTAAAAACAGTGAGAATGTTCACCAGGTAAGGAAGTCAGATGAACTATAATGAACTAAAACAGCCTGGGTCCTTATTTATTACGTATTAGGTAAGAAGTTTTTCACTTTTTTTCCCCTGAAGAAATAGGTGTGAAAACATTTGAAGGAGAATTATTAAGTAAGATGTCTTATAAATTTTGGAGGTACTATTCTGAAAATATATACTAGTAATAGTATATATTTTCACAGTAGACTAGTTGTTCCCAAGCACTTGTGGAAGAAGACTACCCAGGCTTCTGTTCAGTACAAATTCCATATTGTCTTCCCTATTCTATCATTTCCAAGTGCTTCACAAACATTATAGACAGATTAAGCATTAAAAAAGAAAATAAATGTCAGGGCTCACTGGTTATTTCTACATTTTAAAGCAAAGGGTGACCTCTCTAAATCAAACCCAAGGCTCACCAACTGAGTGCAGTAACTATGCAAAGAGAAGAGTGTCTCTAGGGGAAAAGCATAACAAGGACAATATCTAAAGAAAATTCTCCTCTGCTTCTGAGATTTTTTTTATTTGTTCTGTAACAAGTAATAATATAATCTATTTTGAGAATGGGAAGATGGTATTGTAAAAATACAGAATGACAATGGAATTGTAAAAGTGGAGCTTAATATAAAAAAAAAAAGTTTGCTTGTATTATTTTTGAATGTACATACAAATTTGGTAAAGTTTCCTCCTAGGTGATTCTGAAAAGACAGATTCTTTGTCAGAGAAATGCGGTTCCTCTGTTAAAATTATTTAGCAACACCATAATCACCTTTATTGGTGAGATCACATATATATCACACACATATGGAGAGGTTTTTCCACTGGAGATAGAAAAGAATTGTTTGCACATATGTGCAATGTCCTACTCAATGTCCTGTGAAATGTCCTACTCAACCTCCTCTAGAACTCTGTGTTCAGTAGTTGTGGAACAGACACAGAGAAGAGACTTTTGAAGGGAGGTGGGATGGTAATGATGTCAAGAGGCACATGGCATTAAAGAAGCAGAAGAATTTGCCTTGTGTAACTAAAAAACCTGACATCTTAAAAAGTATTATGACTACCATCTCTAAGCTTCAATGGCATGTACACTTGGTGGGGAAAAAAAGGAATTAAAAACCAACAAATAACATTGTTGTAAGAAAACAAAGACATAAATTAGCCATGAATAATTTAGGTGAGAAATCATAATAATTTGGATCCTGGGATAGGACTCCCATTGGATGTCTGACGCAGAAAATACCCAAATAAAATAAAGCCTGAAAGACTTTTAAGATCCAACAGTAAAGGAACATTGATTTGAACATTTATGATTTTGAGTTAGAAACATATTGCTTGCAGTCCCAGTGTTAGACAACACTATACATCTTGGAAAGTCCCTTCACTCCTATGTTCATATACTGTCAACACAAATGCAATTTTAAGTCCCTAGTTAATGCAGTCGTTACAAAACTCTGCAACAGGTTTTTTGTTACTCTTTTAATATTAGAATACTTAAAACTATGTCTGTTACAGTCATTTTTACAGCAAAGTTCATCAAAGTAGGGACTTCAGTGTACAGCTTCTTTCTGCTAGTAACAGGATACTTCCGGCATGCAGGGATTTCTATAACAGGAAGTTCTGCAAGGTATTATTAGGAAAAAAAAAAAAAAGAAAGAAAAAAGTGATAAAAAGAGGTAATATGGGACCTGAGAATCCTGTTAGAACAGGATAGGCTTCTATGTTAGGCCCATACTCTGGGCCTAAGCCTACAGTTCACGGAAATTAATGGAGTCTGTAGAACAGCAGAGTGCAAAACAAATTCCCTTGAAGAGACATTTATGTAGCTGATCATGACGTTCATTCTAACAAGCATTAACTAACATTCATTCTAACAAGCATTAACATAACATTTGTTTTCCTCAAGATAGATGATGTTATCATTGTATTCTCCTGTCTCTCTACAGCTACTCGTACCAGTGCAGTGTGGATGTAAAAGTACCATTGTTCTGATTAGATAGTGTTTTACAGTCCATTTTTGGGGGCAAAAGAGTATAAAGCTTTTTTAGTTTTCCATTATCAGGCAGCTAAGCAGAAAACATTACTGTCTGACCTTTATATTAACGAGACTAAATAAAAACACAGATGGTTTCTACTAAGTGATGGAACTGAAAGTAATGATGTGCTATCTTAAGCCACTGTCCTGCAAAATCAGAGACCAGGATAAACAAAAATCTGATTATTCTAGCTGACTAGCAGAGATGGAATAAATATGTCCTCTCTGTCTGAATCCTCGTCTACACTGAAGTATTGAGTTATATTAAAGAATGGTTGTCAAGAATAAGTCCCTTTGAAATGATGCTTGAAACAGCAAGATTAGACTAGACAAAACACTTATTTAACACCATTTCAGAAAATGCTCTTGAGAAATAACTTTTTTAGGAGAAATGAGGACAAGAGATGGACTATAAGGACCCAGAGATGTGAAGTGAAACCTGTGCTGTAGTCTTTCCAGAGAATGATGAAACAAGAGCAAGGGACTTTTTGTGTCCTTCACTAACCAGTACATTTTACATTCAGAATGAACCAAAGAGCAACCTGAAAATATTGTAGACTGAGATGTCATTTTTTTTATAACTGAGATTTGAAAGTAAAAATAAAAGGTTTTATGTATTTAGAAAAATTTAATAGGTTCAGATAGTTCAATTTAGGAATGATTGAAGTTAATCTTTGCTTAATAATAATTTTACTTAACAATAAATATAAAATTAAAATAGTACAAAATGAATAAAGAAATTCTGTCTTACTTTTAAAAGCTCATGCATACAAAATGTTTGAATGTTATTTTACATCCAAATTGCATCTGGTTGTTACTAGTACTTAGCTATAATAAAATAAAAAGGCAGCTCCTTCCTTTGACCCAGAGTTTTAACATGGAAAATATTCAGGAATTATACAATTTATCCATATCTTGCTTAACCCTATAGCTTATAAAATCACAAAAACAAAAGCCTACTTTTTGCAGCTTTCAATAGTTTTATCGCTTATTTGGTATGTTTATGTCATTTGTTCTGCTAGAGTTCATCTTTCAGAATGCTGAAAAGTAATCTGAGGAATACAAGTACAGTCTTATTTAAATAGAGTATATGACAAGACGATGATGTTTGTTCCAAGATGCCTGAAACCTCAGTCCGATGAGAGTCTGCTGAAATTACACTGACATCAATCTATGTGCACAGTTAAGGACTCCAATCATTTCAACCCCAAAAAGTCAAAGAAATTATTAAACAGAAAAGGTTTAGTAAATGCAAAATACTACTCTATTCCTTAGGATTCCTCTATGCAAATTATTTTTTTAGGACTTAATCCAAACTAGTTTTAAATTGCCTCAGAGCTCTTTCCTCTTACACAGACTAATAGATCTTCACTGGAACATTTGTCTAGATACCCTAATTGATATTTTTTCAACTTCATCTATTTAGCTTTTCTGTACACCCTGGAGACATAGTAAATAATCTCTTTCCCTACTTTTCCATGTACTAGTCAAGTAATAATAAATGGTTACAGCTTCAATTTAGCCAAATTTACTTATTTTTTAAATCTTATCATATACGCCCCCACACACACCCACACACTCAGCATAATGTTTCTCTTATCAACAAACCAAAACATCCATCAGATACCAACAGCAAAAATGGCAGCTGAGGAACTTTTTTGGAGAGTTTTGGGGGACAATTCAGGGGGAAACATCAAAGACTGCTGGTACCAAAGGGACAACTCTGTAGTGCTTCCCACAAGGGTGGAGGAAGCCTCCTGCACAGGGCAGCAAGTGTGTACTTTTTGCACCCATACAGATGGAGGTAACAAACTGTATCACTCCTGAGCATTCAGCTGCTCCAGATACCAACAACTGCCCAATTACTTTGAATCATATTCTTGAGGTTCTTTAAAAAGAAGTCAGCTGAATTCTTTTCTTCTGATCTTTCCTTTGTAAATAGTTGCAGAAGTAGTCAGAGACGGATTTAGACAATAATTTCTAGAGGCAATGCCTCTCTTTTATACCCTCTTGAAAGATGTCAGTCTTTTTGAAGAGTTGACAGTGAACCCTTTAACTGCAAATATTAGGACAACGGATCTCAAAATATGAGGCCTAATCCATTCTTATATCACAAAGAACTGGTCAAGCAATTCATCCAGAATGTGAACTGGATCCTGTTACTGGTGATTAAGGAGGCAGCAGTGCTGCTTTGCACTTGTAAAATTAATCATATTCTCATTTTGGCCAATATTCATAGAAACCTTTTATCATTTGCAAAGCTTCCTATTAAAAGCTAAGGGGAAAAAAAAAAAAAGAAGAAAGGAAAAGAAAAAGAGAGCTATTCCATCTGAAGTCTGGAATAATTTATGCTGTTACAGAAATTTAACAGCATTGATCTCTGTGTAGAAATCCACCCTACATCAGTAGAAAAGGAATGAGAATAAAACACAGTCCATGAAATTATCACTTGAGAATTTTTTTGGACAGTCTAAACTGCAGGTCATACTATGAACAGCTTTTCAACCATAATGCAAATCCCTTTGAAAAAGAAGGACATAAAATCTGAGGCAAACAACTTTTGGGAAGATGGAGAGGAAAATGGCAAAAGTCCAGAAAGCCATGGTAACTGAGACATACAAATTTAACTCACTTTTCAGAAACAAGTGTGTAAGGATACAATACAATTTCATGTATTGTCTTTGCATTTACAGTATATACATATATCTCATTATTATGTTACTTCCTACAGAAATTGTGTGTTCTATTGCTCTTTGAATCGTATAAATATGTTTTCCCTCTGGAAGCCAGTATCTTTGACTTAAAAGAAAACTGAACTACTCTGAGTAATTTTATAACTATTTTCTTTGCATTAGAGAAATAAAACCACATAGAGGAACACTCAAGTAGCCCTGGTATTTTCTGTAACACTACTGGAATAATTAAGCAAGCAGAACCTGAGGCCCTTTATTTTTAGCAGATATATATATATATATAAAATATTTTTCCACCTAATACAACAATTTAATTGAAACAATAGTGACATAATTGACAAAATTACATAATAATTATAGTGCTTTAGAGCAAGCTATATTAAGGTATGACTCATCACTCAATACATAAGAAGGTACAGAGCTACATCAAATCCAGCAGTTTAGTGCAATATACTCTAGCTTCAGACAAAAATGAAACTTTAGAGCAGCACTCTTTTGTTGATAAGTGGGAGAAGAAACAATTGGAAGTATGACCATGAGTTTTATTTTACTTATTAATTAAATTTTTAAAGTGACGAATGAATAGTTGTACAATTACAATTAAGATTTACTTAATACATTTTAGAATTTGACTTTCACACTTCCTACGGCAATACATATGTTAATTTACTTTTCTGAAAAGGGAGAACTAGTCCACTCCTCAACTGGGGAAATGATTGGTGAAGTGGAAATGCAAAGATGGAATTTCCTGAGATAATTAGATTTTTTTAGTAGAATACTTTATCAATATTCATTTTGAAGGAAAAGGTGCATGGTGTAGCAATCAGGCATAAGTCACATCATTCTCCATGAAATATTTTGAATGATTTTCCATAATAGAATTCTATTGAAAACAATTCTAATAAAAACTGCAAAGCCTGAGTATATGCATCTTGGACAGAACTGTACCAAAAATTTCTTCCTTGAATAAGCCTTACTTATTATGCGAAACATATATATCTTGTATCATTTTCCTATCTATTAATATTTTCTTTGATATTAAAGATAGACCTCATTAAAGATATTAAATAACATAGCATTACACATTATACATCATTAACAAAGTTATTATGCTTAGCTTTTTCTATCAGTAAGTGTGACATTTTATACTTACCAGGTGTAAAATTATATCGAGCAGAAAACCCCATAGATTCCAGCTCACCATCAGCAAAAAATTTAATCCACAGAAATCTGCCACTGGATTTTATCATAGGTGGATTTTGCTGTCCACAGAAACGTCCAATGATTGGAGAAAAGCCAAAAGGTCCATCTCGTACTTCAATGTGGTCAAATTTACATTCCCAAGAAGGCTCTATGGAATATTTTTCATCAAAGTGTAGTTCAATGCACTGTCTAGGGGCAGCTGGAGATGAAAAGAAAACTATCATATTATCTTCTAAAGCAAAATCCTTCAAACTTGAAACAAAATTAAGAGAATCAAATAAACAATTTTTATGCACCTTAACATATGAGTCTTAACATTTTCCTTAAAAAAACGTACTTTCTATTTTTGAAAATTATTACTTTTTTTTTTTTTTTTTTAGATTTTACACCATCGGTTTACTCATCTGTTCCCATAAAAATGTGGTCATCGCAGTAATTTTTTAGTAAGATTAAAAGAGGTATCAATGATGTAAAGCAAATTACAATTTAGGAACAATTGTGTCAAACACAAAAGCTTTCTAAGAATCTCATGTATCAGGAAAACTAGCCTTGTCTTCTATTTGAGGGGAAATATGAATCAGAATACTTTTAAAACAGATAAAAGATGAAGAAAAGTCTGATCGGAATGGTGGTACAGCACTAAGCATAAATTCTATTCCCATATGTACAGTAGTCAATTACAGATCTGAGTACAATTCATATAAATTATCTCATTATAACAAGGAAAAGTAAAGTGAATTCACACTTAAGAATAAAGACGAAAAAAAGTAACTCACTAAATAGCAAAAAAATATTTTTCAGAATAACCTTGAAGAAACTTTATAGTGGTCATTTCAGACAAAAACAAACAACAACAAAAACACTTTAGTGATAGATACTAACACTAGTAGCAATCACAATGATCTCAAAAACAAAATTTCCCTGTCATCTCCCATAGAATGCAAAACAGTTACTGGTCCAACTTTGTTAAAATGAAAACATTCATAGTTTTTAATAGTTTTAATTTTTAAAAGACTTGGGAAGAAGAAAGCAGTCATCACATTTCAGTCTACAAACACATTTTGTGTGTTTATTCCGTTTCAGGAGATTTGCTGAGAACTATTCATTGCACATCTAAGGACTAAAGAGTCAAGTATCAGAAACTCAAAAATGGCAACATTGTGGATGATCTTGGAAATGTTCTATATACATGTATATTCACTAATCAAACTATAATGCTATCAACATACCTAAAGCTTTATTTTAATGTTTTATTGTTGCAAACTCTGTTTCATATTAAGGGTCAGCAGTTCCATAGTTAAATACTCAGCAGACTTCATTGAATCCAAGACTCATTAAACATGGTAAAAACAGGCATAACGTCCCCTCTGAGTCAATTCATATTTTTTTTGTAATTGAAAAGGAGACTTCAAGTCAGTTATATCCTCACTATAATAGAAATCCTTGGAGGTAAGATTGAGGCCTACAGACTTACACATTGTTACCAACTGACTCTGTGGAATTATGGCCTGAGAAAAGACTGCACCATTTTTCACAGTCTCCATACAGGACTCTGAATCTCACATGGCAAACTAGTTTTAGGATCAAAATGTTGCTGTAGTTTACCCTCCTCTGCTTTTGTTTATTTTTCCAACAAAGCCATGACAAAGCTTTCACTAGTCAAGCTCAGTTCCTCCTAAAGGATCAGAGAAAATCATATTAGCTCACTGAGTGCCCAAGGAAGAGCTCCCATCTTTCCACCAGATCTTTTCTTGCTGTGTCCAAATGAAATATATTGAAGCTGTCTCAAAAAAAAAACGTATTTCAAATCATAAAAATCTTCGATGTTTAGCTTCCAATTACGTTTCTTCAAAGACATTTAACATGGCAGAAAAGTTACTTGATGCTTACGTCTGTCATCTTTTTCATCTAATTTTCTTTTCAAGAGCTATATTGAGATTTTACATTCAATGAACAAAAATGTCACTGGGTTCCAACTTACAGAAGAAGAACATTTGCAACAAAACACACAATTAATATTTAGATTCTGATCAGTCTCTGAGATTGTATAACTGACAGCTGAAGTTAAGCAAAAAATCTCTTTCAATTTACCAGACAGCGTGGAAATGAGAACTCGAACCTTCGTCTATCTGGGATACTACAGTACTAACAGTCTTGAATAATTCTTAGTATTCCTAGTTGTACAGCTATTATTGATAGGAAAGCCACTTATAACCTCCTTTGGAAGAGAATTTTTTCCTTGTTTTGATGAATACTTTTGAACACAAAAATCAACATGAATTACAAAAGGACTTTGAAAGGAGATAATTTTTATAAAGGCAAATATCTAGGAGTAAAGAGTTTAATGTCTTTAGGAAAAAAATATGGAAGATTTTCAAAAAGGCTAACTCTAAATTTCCACAAGTATATAAAGTGTAAGATTTACTTCATAAGTGAAGCAGTACTTTTCTTCATAAGCAATTCTCGTCCATATCTTTATTTATATATAAACATTTATTTAGTAAAATCTGAAGAGCTGACAAAAACATATAAGTATTAAGATTCTTTATTTACAAAACAGCTCTTAAAATATGCTGTGTAAAGTATGAGGGTCCTACTGTCCACATATTTTTAACACCAACAAAAGGCTGCTCCTACTGAAACTCCTTTTTGGTTTTCCCTCTAGAGCATGTGTGCCCAATTTTCTGCAGTCTGGCAAAGTCTGCTGCTGCTGTGTTTGTTCCAAGCAGCTGTGAATTTTGCCAGGTAAGAGTCATGAACATCTGAAACAAGGGTAAAATTAGTCCCAACAGAGAACTTAATGTGCACATTCAGCTATTTCCTACATTCTTTTTCCGACCAATAATATTTAACAAAAAAAAAAAAAAAAAGAAAGAAAAAAATCTTGATTCATTTTGAAAGGTAAACGGGACTCACCAGAAGCGGCTCTATGGCATAATATTTTTTGTACCAAGTCCATGACTTCTGGATGACCTAAAGCATTTATTTTAGAAAGGCATCCAATCTGGACTTCAAAATTGTGGTTGTTCCAAAAGTTAATTGTCATTACTACCAAAATAGAAGGAAAAAAATGAAAAAAAAGAAAGGAAAAAGGAAAAAGAAAGTTCTAGCTGCTTGATCTGCTTACACCTTTGGCTACTAGTATAGACTCTACAATTCTCCAATCAAAAATCCTCTTCACTTTTAAAAGCTCAGTGTACGATCATGGCAATTTTTGCCAGCTCTTTTATTTCACCAAAGTAATTTTGAAATGATAAAGGCTTGCATACACTTAACATGAGCTAAAATATGGGGGAAGACATGCATCCTGAGATGAAAATCAATTTTATTATAACAGACTATCCGTTGCAGTCCTCACTTGAGTCCTTTAAAGTCAGCAGGAACTGTGTTTGTGGAAAGGCACTGGAATTTACCCTTGATTGTGTTTGATAACAAAAAATGAAGGAAAGAAAGCAAGCAGGCAGGAAAGAACGTGTTGAGCCATATGCATATTTAAAGTTGGATTACACAGTGCTCAATACTCTATGGTACTGGCGCATTGAACTAAGATATATAAAGAGGAGACCTCAGTGTGGGAATTCTAGTCTGGATCTCATCAACAGTCCTCGTAGCTTGATACTTGGTACACAACAGCAGACAAGATATTCCAAGCATGCTGGAACCTCAATAATAAACACAGAAATAAGATGTAAATAGTGATGTTTATCGATATTTATGTCCTGGATTAGAAAATATTACAATATTTAAAAGACACACAAAAATATTTTCATTTGCTAGCCTTCTTTGTAATTTTATGCTGTCTTTATCCATTCTAAAAAAAAATTTGAACAGATGAGTTAATCTAACTACAAAAGTTTATTTTTTGCACTTCAGTGTGTCTCCTTTTGCCCTTTTCCAAAACTGTCACTTCTGAAAGTATGGTTGCTCAGACATCTCTACTTACTCAGGTGACATTTTTAAGACATTCTATTCTTGATCATTTTTGAAGACAGAAATAGGTAGAGCTGAATATATTGTGCAGTATGCATGGTTCCCAACAAATTACATGATACAGCTGACATCACCATAGGCTTTAAACTACCCAGTTGGAATCCAGACTGTTCAACACAGTTGTACAAGAAGCAGAAAGCCTAAAATCGATTTATCCCATAGAACATAAGAAGATGTCTGTTGAATTCAAAATATTTCCTGTACTGCATATTACTACACAATTGTCAACACAGAATTTCATCTTCTAGAACAGAAAAGATGTTTGATTAAATATTTCCTTCCTATGCTTCGATATTTCCAAATTGAGCTATTCTAAAACAGTCTATTTCAATAGCAGATTTTACCAGTTTTCATTTTATTATCTTTTCATAAGTACTTAAAATAATAAAGACAGTTCCTTACAATAAATATATTTCAGGCACCTTCTTACTAACAGGAGGAATTCCTCATGGCTTAAGATACTGGATTAGGGTTTACAAAAATGATGAGTTTTGTTTATTATTATTATTATTATTATTATTATTATTATTATTATTATTATTATTATTATTATTATTATCACCACCCTTCTCTTTGTGCCTCAGCTCCTAAAAAGTAAAACAGGCATGTATCCTCCCTGCCTTGGGGGAATGCTGAGATCATTTCACTGCGATGTGCAAAGAAGACCTGGATTTAGCAACATAAATGATACAAAAATATCACAATGTAATACTAAGTAGAGCATATGGAACTTATAGATTCATTATTATTATTGATTTTCATCGCTGTTTTAAAAGTATTTCTAAACTATGAAAGAACTTACGCACTTACCATACAACTGTTTAAATTCCAGACTCATATTGGAAGAATACTGGAAGACTGGAGAAGCTTAAATTTATCTCAAAGGGCTTGTTGACTCCCTGATTTATAACCATCTCTTTAATCCTGACTTCAGTCAATTTACGTATCACTAAAGTGTAATTCAGAGATCTCAGTCATTTTGCGATTTTTTTTTCTTTTCAAACTAATACGTACAACATTTACTATCCATCATTTCCCTGGAAAATTTTTACAAATTATATTTCTATTAGTAACTCAGCACTAGGTTTGGAAAGACAAACTGTTTAAGTGTTTTTTGGAGGGTTCTAAAGCAGCTAATTCATTTAGAATGATCTATACATCCTTCAAAATTGCTCTTGGAACAATCAGCATCTTTAATAAAATAAGTATTTCTATAATTCCTGGTTTCAGCATATGTAGTTAATAATTCTGTCCAACTCAGCATGGATAGAGCAATCATCAGTGTTGTATTTTGCATGTATTCACAACTCATGCATGAATCTTTTTAGTTTCAGGGCCTTACCATTTCTGTTCCTGATTCATGTTTTCTGTTACCAACTTCCAAGAGTATCTAATCTTTTGTTACCTTCTGCAGATTCCTTTTTACAAGAATCCCTTCATATCCATTTTGCTAAGATTCATGAAAAGAAATTACAAGTATGTAATAAACCTCTAGCCTTTTCTACATCAACTACAGACCTGCAGCTATCTACTCCTTGAGAAATGTATCTTACATTTATGGTGTTGGTGTTGGTGTTTTTTTCTCTTGATGTTATTTCATTTTGGTAATCTGCTTATTTTCATTCCTCATGAACACCTGGGTAGAAAATATTTTTATGCAGATTTAACAGATTTTTTCTGCATAACCTTCTTTACTGTACTTTGCCTAGCTATGCTTGTCATAGAATCATAGAATCATAGAATTGCTCAGGTTGGAAAGGACCTTCAAGATCATCAAGTCCAACCGCAACCTAAACGTACTACCCTAACAACCCACCGCTCAATCATGTCCCTGAGCACCACATCCAAACAGTTTTTGAACACATTCAGGGATGGTGACTCAACCACCTCACTGGGGAGCCTGTTCCAGTGCTTAACAACCCTTTTTGTAAAGAAGTTTTTCCTGATATCCAACCTAAACCTCTCCTGGCACAACTTGAGGCCATTTCCCCTTGTCCTGTCACCTTGTCCTTGTCATCCCTGATTCAGTTGTGATAAGTTTAAAAAAATTGGTATGAGAAGCCAAAAGCATTTTAGTTTCCTATGCTAACGCCTTTTATTCATTTTTAAATATTCTGCTTTCTGTCATGTTACAGCACTTTAGGTTCTATTCATTCTCTAAAATAAATAATACTGTTTATTCCTAAGTGACTTATGTATACTTGATACCTGAACTATTTTATTAGTGCATTAGGAAATCCAGCATTTTCCAGTATTTCCTAGTATGCTGTAAAATGTATTTTTTTATTACAAAAAAAAATTGCTGAGATAGAACTTTTCTAAATCTTGCTTCTTGAAAAGATTTATCATGAACTTACAGGCTTTGTCTACTCTTCACATACAGCAAAGTAAAATACTTTTTTGACACAGTATATAGACTATAAAGGTTCATTGTCTGGTCACCTTCTATAATGTAGACACACTCTCTGTCAGGAGGATACTTGTTGGGATAATTGGGAGAAGTGAAGATGCCTCCTTCTGCATATTTTGTCCAAGTTCCACACTGCACTGGTTTCTGTCCTTCGGCAGTAGTCTGCTTTTCTGTGAAATGATCACAATAAAAATCATATGGTTAGCTTACAAATTACAATGTCTCTATGACACTTTGAACTCTTCTACAGGACACAACAGTCCCTTCTGATGGTGGTCTCAGCTTTTTCCTGCTGAGTCTTAGCATGATCATTGACCTGGAGGGAAATTAGACTGTTCTTTAAGGGTATTCTCACTCAAAATATTTTTTCAAAGTAGAGAAGAGGCTTGAATATCTGAGGGAAGACATACTTAACATCACTTTTTGAATTACATGCTCAAGAATGGAAGACATGAGGTTCCCACTTGCGTACTTCAAAAAATTCAAGCATGTGCCTTCTCAACAAGCTACATTCCAAATACATCAGACACAAAATCAAGGAAACAAACAAGCAAACAAACCAACACAAACTACTCCAGAAATCTGATAGAACTGTTTTTAATTCACAATGGTGTGAGTCTAGATTCACCTGACAGAGATGGATGGGGGAATTCCTGGGTTCTCATTCAAAGATTTCCTTTGTTTTTACCTTGCTGTTTGGTGTAAAGTGAATAAATAGCTTTGGGGTCACAAACCACAGCCCAGAACTTTCCTCCTCCAAGCTGAGTAATCAGAGGGCAGGGTCAGTCCTCATTTGCTAGCCCTGAAACTCTTGCATATCCTTTCTGCATGCTGGCAGAGAGCTTGAAGACAAAGATTTTAATCTTTTCAGGCTGAAGGAGATGAAGAATCACTTCCTGGGCATCATGCTTTAACTAACAGGCTAAAATAAGATGGACTTAGTGGATGAAAAAAATTTAGACTTGAAGGACAGCAGGTTCTATGAAGTACCAGGTCTTAGAGCTCACAGGAATCACAAGCGGCCTCCAGTGCTTTGCTCCCAACCAGCTGCCTATATCCAAAGTCTGTCCCGTCAAGCCTCTCACGTTCAGAGCCAAGTAGTTAGAGGCTCTTATGATCAATGGAGGGAAACGGGCACCTTCCAAGGATGATTTTAACCTCCTGAGATCTGCCTTAGACTCTGCATGCGTTTCTCTTTCTTCATGGTCCATATCTAAGCTGAGGATGACATGGATCCTAATTTCCTAAAATGAATTCAGGCCGGCAGGGAGTGAGCATTCAGACATACGTTCAGACACACACTGTGCTGAGCATCCCTCCCTGCTTGGCCACCACCTCAC
Source organism: Numida meleagris (assembly GCF_002078875.1). Taxonomy (NCBI): domain Eukaryota; kingdom Metazoa; phylum Chordata; class Aves; order Galliformes; family Numididae; genus Numida; species Numida meleagris. Next base: position 91,013,167 of record NC_034410.1, on the reverse strand, counting down.
TTAGCATGCAAGGTTTTAAAGATGGTTTTTGTATCCCCACACTGCACAAGAAGCCAGGACACCTAATTTTACCTTTTGAATTCTATTTCAGTAATCAAAAAGATTTTGAGACGAAATTGCTTGGTGCCAAATATGAACATCCAATCTGAAAGAGAGAGGGCACTTTGCAGCCATTTGATAAGGTCAGGCTGAGCCTTTAGTTAGATTTAGCCATGAATAAGGTCACTAACTTATTAAAAAATCACCACTGGATTTTTGGCCATGTACAGACTGAAAACAAATGAACAAAGTACAGACACGGGAAGTAGGTGGACTACTAACAATTTCCAGACCTAAATTAACAACTCGCATCCAAACTATAGACTTGAATGTGATACCTGAAAAAATGTCTGAAGTTTACATACCTGTTCCTTTTTTGGTTGCCCCAGACAAATGTAGGATGATTAGACTTGCTACGACTGAAAGAGAGATTTGCATTAGATATAGTAGTGTAACAGTGCCTGCAATCAAATCAACTGTAAACATCTGAAAAGAATACAAATTAAAAAGAATTACTGTAAAAAATTCAGTACTTGTATCCTTAAGTTGCACTTTTTATATATTAATTCTTTTGCTTGTAACCTGTCCATCTAAGTGTTTATCTTTGTAAATGTATTCAAATAAAAAGGAGAAGTTTTTGGCTTAAAATGCAATTTCCAAGCATTAATGTTTGCCTCATTTTATTTTCCCTCTTTAATATTAAAGCAAAACATTTTAGCAATATTTATTTATATAATTATAACTTAATAACCAGTAATAAAAAAAAAAAGCTGTATTCAACTGAAGTAGACAAAGACCTATTAAGTTTCAGTGCCACTGAATCACTTAGGTTTCTTATCAAGGCATAGTAAAATTAAAAAATAAGTACTGGGACTATGAAAGAAGTGAGAGTCGGGTTTTCATATGCAAATCCTCAGTGAAATAAATTATTGTGTGTGTTTAATAGTCTCATTAATCTAGTTTGTTTGACTTGACCAGAGTACGTTGCTTTATGCAGCAGTTAAGCTGCAGTCCGCTTTATAAATAAAAATCTCCAACCATGGTAGGACAGATGTGGCTCTTGGGAACAAATACGGAATTCAACTTGGAGATAATTCTTGAGTTTTTGGTGTTACAGAATATAACGTTTCAACTAGAAAAAGCTAAGAGGGAAATGTTCAGATCAGTAGTAGTTCAGATAATATTGCTTCAGAAGACCAAATGAACTAGCTAGCTATCTGATGAAGAAATCATGCAATGATGATGGCAGCTTTGAGGTGCTGGCACAGGCTGCCCAGAGAAGCTGTGGGTGCCCCATCCCTGGAGGTGCTCAAGGCCAGGTTGGATGGGGCCCTGGGCAGCCTGAGCTGGTGGGGGGCAGCCCTGCCCATGGCAGGGATGGAACTAGGTGATCTTTAAGGCCCCTTCCAACCTAAGCCATTCCATAATTCTATGATTTTTTCCCACCTCCCTGGCCTTTTCCAGCTATTTCCAGGAGAAAGTGAGATAGCAAGAGCATGAGTACCTGGAGCGCTCAGGATTTTGATCCCAGCTAGTTTGGCATTAAGCCTACACTTAATGCCCAGACCACGCTACAGTTAAAGTGGAGATGAAGTTGTCTGTTCCTGAGTATTTTGCCATAAGCTGCTGTTTGCATCATTGACTATAAGGAGGAATTGGTGGTCTTTAGCACATAAAATTGAATAGTGTGCTTTCCTCTTCTTACCCCCAGTGGTCCTTCTGAAAACAGCTTGGAGATCTATTTCTATGCCTTTGACCACTCCTGTGTGACAGAGGGCTTTACGTGTGGATGATGGCTACCTTATTAAGCAGGGGAAGGTTGAAGTGCTGGGAAAATGAAGTCTTGGCAGCACATTCTCTGTTTCTTGGTCAGGCTCACAGTCCCTGTGTCTTTTTGAATCCCCCAGCTAACAGAGACGGATGTTGGCAGAGCTGGTGGTTAAAAACTCTTCTGTGTCATGGGCATTCAGTGAGAACATTGCATCTTCTGCTTAGATCTGGATGCGACCCAACCATTCATGCCCTTACCCTCCTCAGGGATAGATTCTGGAAATGCATCCTAGCTGGGATTCTGACCATCGGCTATGTCAGAATCTGGAGGCAATGAAGGTTTTGCGCATTCACTGAGTTGCTCATTTACTAAGTTGTGTTTCATGCAGTGAACACACTGCATCTGTACCCATAATTCTCACCAGTCAAAACTGAATTTCTCCATATTTAAGGAGGCTTGATGTTAGGATGTGGAGACGGTATTCTTTATGGAAGCTAGAATAGGCAGAACAGTAGCTAAACAAACCCTACGTGAGAAATGTTCCTTCTTAGGCTATTAATCAGAATTCATGTCTTTTTCTTACAAGGTCCCTTCAATCACCTTTATCTATCAGCTCTCCTCTCCCTTTCTAAATGTTAAAAAATGAAGTGCAGAAAATTAAAGAGACTTGGTTCAAGTCACTGAGATATAATTACAGATACGATAGAAAAACACAGGTCTTTTCAATTCCAGCTATAACCGCTAGAAAGAGTGCTTCCAAGTTGCAGAGCCGTGTTATTCCAAAGCAGGGAGCTACACTGACTTATCACAGAGAGTCAAAATAATTTTGGTAATAAATGTAACAAAAAAGAAGAGATGGAAAGATGCAAAGATTTTTGTGCACATATCATATCCATCACTTGGAGTGAAATACTTCTCCCATGTTAAAATAAAAAAAATGGGAGAGAATTTTTCTTGATACAGTGGCATTAACACCAGCATTGCCAAAATACATATGGTGCCAGAAAGTAATTAAAATTGTGGGGTTTACAGGAAAAGATAACAATATACCTTTCACTCAAGCAGTCATGATAGTCCTTTCTATTCTCTGATCTCTTGCATTTTTCTTTTTCAAACCATCAGAAAAGAACATTGCCTCTCCCAGAAAAAAAAAAAAAAG